>NC_089796.1:2142500-2167500 GCF_040412425.1 Macrobrachium rosenbergii | reverse complement strand
ATCTAAGAAGAATAAATAATGTATAAAAATAGTACACATATAATTATGAATAAAAGGTGTTAATTTACTTTAATTATAAATTCCATTAATAATAGCAATAATAATACTAATAATAATAGTAATAATATTAAATTGCTTTCTAATATTATGTTACGCTTAGCGAAAAGATATGTGTCAGCCCCGTAGATTTATCATGACTCTAAATTAGCTAACAAGTATTAGAGAGAGAGAGAGAGAGAGAGAGAGAGAGAGAGAGAGAGAGAGAGAGAGAGGAAGAGAGCTAATTTTCATCTCCTTTGATACCAAAAAGAATTTTAGCTTTTATTAACAAAATTTTAATAAGTCTTTGTTTCTTAAGTAATTAATTTATGTTATCTATACGCAAGAATGTTATCGCTTTTGAATAAATTGAAAGAAAAAAATGTTTTTATCCTCTTAAATAAATTGAATGAAAAAATGTCTTTTATTTCTATTAATAGACTGAAAAAAATTCTATCTTTATCGCCTTTTGAATAAATTGAAAGGAAAAAATTCAGTTTTTATTTCCTTTTAAATAAATTAAAAGAAAAAATTTTTTTTATCTTCTTTTAAAGAAGTTGAAAGAAAAAAATTTCCATTTTATTTTCTTTCAAATCAATTCAAAGGAAAAATTTCTGTTTTTATTTTCTTTTAAATTAATTGAAAAAAATATCTGTTTTTATTTTGCCACAAAGTAACGAAGTAGTTCCTTTTTCATTCATGTTTTAAGGAAGTAAAATCTGTTAAAATGTGAAGAGTCAATATAATTTCTACTATTAATACTACTACTACTACTAATAATAATAATAATAATAATAATAATAATAATAATAATCAGATGTCCCCTGATTTGCAGGGACAAAGCAAGGCTAGATGTCCATTGCAGACTTCAAGACAACCCACAATTCATTAAAGATTCTCGCTTTATGATTTTATCTAAAGGGACAAGGAATGTGTCTCCCTGATAAGCAATGAGGGTAATTTATTTTCTTAAGATTACCATCCATCACTATTTTAATCTGTGAACGCATTAGATTGCGAAATATATAATTGTCGTAAGGTCGCTACTGTATTTTGTATTGCGTCTGTTGTAGCATTTGTATTCTGTATTTGAGTGTGGTCGTGAAATTTATTATTATTATTATTATTATTATTATTATTATTATTATTATTATTATTATTATTATTATTATTATTATTATTATTATTATTATCATTATTTATAAAAATCTCACAGTTATGAGTTCCTAAAATGTTAAAATTATCCACACTGATGTAAATATAAATATATATGCGTATCTTTACATTTAAATCAGCGTGGATTTTTTCACCATTATTATTATTATTATTATTATCATTATTATTATTAAAATTATTATTATCATCCTATAAAATAAATAAAATAAAGGCGAATTTCATTTAAACTAAGTCCTCCAGCCAATTCCTAAGTAATCCTATTTTCTATTATTATTCCACAGTTAGGGAAGAAAATATCGAAGATTAAAATATTTATAAATAAAAAATATCAAGGAAAAATATCAACTAAGAAAATATCCAGGAAGAAAATAATTTATTTAGGAAGGATAATATCAAGGAAAAATATTAAAGAAAATATCCAGGAAGAAATGATCAAGGAAGAAAACGTCTAGGAAGAAAATATCAAGGAAGAAAATACCTAGGAAGAAAATCCAGGAAGAAAATATCCAGGAAGAGAATATCCAGGAAGAGAATATCCAGGAAGAAAATATCCAGGAAGAAAATATCAAGAAAGAAAATATCAAGGAGGGAAATATCCAGGAAGAAACTATCAAGAAAGAAAATATCCCGGAAGAAAATATTCAGGAAGAAAATATCCAGGAAGAAAATCCAGGAAGAAAATATTCATGAAGAAAGTATCCAGGCGGAGAATATCCAGGAAGAGAATATCCAGGAAGGGAATACCCAGGAAGAAATTATCAAGGAAGAAAATACCCAAGAAGAAAATATCCGGGAAGAAAATATCCAAGAAGAAAATATCAAGGAACAAAATATCCAGAAAGAAACCATCAAGGAAAAAAATATCCAGGAAGAAAATATCAAGGAAGAATATAAACGGGGAGGCTGAAAAGCAAAAGTCAGGGATAATTCGATCGTTTTACCACCTCCCGAAAAGGTGTTTATCCTCGGGGGATTCCAGCCCGAGTCCCACTTGAACCAATCAGTGAGGCTGAAGGACGAGATCTTCGGAACTTCGGTATTTGCTGACTGATTGATCTGAGTTAATGGTGATGGTGTTGTGATAATGATGCGTACAGTGAGGTTATCTGAATGGTGTGTGTATGCATGTTTTTTTATGGGTGGTTCTGCATGATATTTGCTGGTGCGGATAGCTGGATGTATGCATATTCTTAGTTCTAAATTATCTAAATTATACATATATATATATATATATATATATATATATATATATGCATTTTATATTATTTTTTTGTTGTCTGCACCTATATATTGACTGGTACGTTTTTTAATATGATTATTAGTTAAAATAAAGCATCTATCCTTTGTATTATTATATTATATATTACATGTATGTATATAAGTACCTCAAATATATTTATGTATAAGTATACTCATGCAATCATGAACTGGGTAGTGCATATATATATATATATATATATATATATATATATATATATATATATATATATATATATATATATATATATATATATATATATATATATATATATATATATATATATATATATATATATATATATATATATATATATATATATTTATATTTATATTTATACACATATATATTATATATACATAATAAAATACAATACAAGAGGAAATGATAGTCATTATTATGCTATCAGTAATATTCCTGATACTTAGCCACACGAAAAATTCATGTATGCATACATGTATAAAGATAGAAAGGTAGATAGATAGATAGATAGATAGATAGATAGATAGATAGATAGAGAGAAACAGATAGAGAGACAGATATATAGACTGAGAGATAGATAGAGAGAGAAATAGAGAGAGAGATAGATAAATAGATAGATAGATAGTCAGATAAATAGATAGATAGATAGATAGATAGATAGATAGATAGATAGATATATGTAGAGATAAATAGATAGACAGAGAAACAAATAGATAGATAAATAGATAGATAGATAGATAGATAGGTATACCAGATACGCCGCCACGTTTTATACGCTTTAGAGTACATCCATCATCTTTGAACACCCCCTCCCCCTTTCCTCCCCCTCCCCTACCCCACCCACCCCTCCAAAGACCTGAAAACCAAGGAGGAGGAGGAGGAGGAGGAGGAGGAGGAGGAGGAGGAGGAGGAGGAGGAGGAGGGAGTATATCCCGTCGGCTTTTTTTTTTTATTTAGTGTCCGAAGGAACCTCGACTTCATTACTCAGCCCCTTCAAACCTAAACAAACATTTTTCGGTGTTAAAGCAGTCATCGTTAATTCACCACAGGCCTTAAAACCCATCCCTCCCCCTCCCCCTCACCTCTCTCTCTCTCTCTCTCTCTCTCTCTCTCTCTCCTCCCCACCTCACACCAAAAACAGCCTAACAAAGGCCTACTGACAGCTTCTTCTTCTCCTTCTCCTCTCTATGAGACATTGAACAGATAGGCTATACGTCGTATTTTCGCCTCTTTCGCCAAAGGAGAATTTTTGTGACGGTGAACAGGGATCAGATTTTTTGGGTGGGGTGATGCGTATGAATATGCGTCTTCGTGTATCTATCTATCTATCTATCTATCTATTTATCTATCTATCTATTTATCTATCTATTTATCTATTTATCTATCTATCTATCTGTCTAACAGGGATCAGATTTTTTGGATGGGGTGATGGGTATGCGTCTTCGAGAATCTGTCTGTCTGTTTCTCTATCATCTATCTATTTATCTATCTATTTCGCTGTCTGTCCCTTTATCTATTTATCTATCTATTTCTCTGTCTATCTAGTTATCTATTTCTCTGTCTACCTATTTATCTGTCTATCTCTTTATCTATCTATTTCTCTGTCTATTCATCTATCCACCTATCTATCTATCTATTTCTCTGTCTATCCATCTATTTATTTATTTCTCTATCTATCTATCTATCTATCTATCTATTTCTCTATTTATCTATCTATCTATCTATCTATCTATAGAGTCTATCTATTTCTCTGTCTATCTATCTACTATTCCATCCATCTATCTATCTATCTATCTATCTATCTATCTATTTCTCTGTCTATCCATCCATCTATCCATCTATCTATTTCTCTGTCAACCCTCTATCTGTCAGTCTATCTATCTGTTATCTTTTTTACACATAATCAAGGCCACCGAAAACAGATCTGTCTTTCGGTGGTCTAGATATATCTGCTGTATGGGCCGCGGCCCATGAAACATTGTCTATTTCTCTGTCTACCGACCTGGTGGTGGCTTACCGTATATCGTTGCCATAGAAGCACGATTATGGCTAACTTTAACTCTTAAATAAATCTTTGTCCACAAAGATTTTTTTATTTACTTTTAAGAGCTATCTATCTATATATCTATCTATCTATCTATCTATCTATCTATCTATCTATCTGTCTATCTATCTATCTATATCAAGAGTAAAAATAAACTTTGAAGAAGATAGGAAATAACTTTTTCCAACTATGGAGAACAAAGTTAAAAGAAGCATAACTACCTATGTGTAAAATTATTATTTTTTTATTTTTTATGATGATATAATTATACGTCTTCGAAATTATTTTTCGACTTCCAAATTGTTCCCGAGAAACATGAGGCAACTCTTCATTGAGAACAAGGGGAGATAAATTAAAGCTTTTTTTCAGTTTTCTGTAAAAGAAAACTTTGTCTATTCGTCCACACTCTTTACGTCCGCCCTCAGATCTTAAAAACTACTGAGGCTAGAGGGCTGCAAACTGGAAAGTTGATTATCCAACCTCCGATCATCAAACATACCAAATTGCAGCCCTCTAGCCTCAGTAGTTTTTAATTTATTTAAGGTTAAAGTTAGCCATAATCGTGCTTCTGGCAACGATATACGGTAAGCCACCACCGGGTCGCGGTTAAAGTTTCATGGGCCGCGGCCCATACAGCATTATATCTAGACCGCCGAAAGATAGATCTGTTTTCGGTGGCCTTGATTATATGCTGTAGCGGCTGTACAGAAAACTCGATTGCGCTGAAGAAACTTTGGCGCATTTTTTACATGTTTAGAAATAAGTTTAGTTTCATTAAGAAAATTCTCGGTTTTCACTTTAAAAATTCTGGTAAAGAAGTGGAGATGGAACATTTGAAACATTTAGCTGATATATTAAATGTTTCTGTAAAAAAACAATTGACATACGAGAGAGAGAGAGAGAGAGAGAGAGAGAGAGAGAGAGAGATAGTATTCATGTAACAGATCAACTCAGGAATACTAAATTTAGCGCGAGAGAGAGAGAGAGAGAGAGACGATTATCTTACAAAGGATCAGTCCAATAATACTAAATTTAGAGAGAGAGAGAGAGAGAGAGAGAGAGAGAGAGAGAGAGAGAGAGAGAGAGAGAGAGAGGGGGATGGTATTTATATAAAAGATCAGCCCACGAATAGTAAATTTAGCGAGGTACAGAGAGAGAGAGAGAGAGAGAGAGAGAGAGAGAGAGAGAGAGAGAGAGAGAGAGAGAGAGAGAGAGATGACATTTATATATCAGATCACACAAGAATACTAAATTTAGTTAGAGAGAGAGAGAGAGAGAGAGAGAGAGAGAGAGAGAGAGAGATGGTCTTTATATAACAGATCACCCGAGAATACTAAATTTAGTCAAAGAGAGAGAGAGAGAGAGAGAGAGAGAGAGAGAGAGAGAGAGAGAGAGAGAGAGAGAGAGAGAGAGAGAGAGAGAAAAGATATACCCTCACACAGAGAACAGTCGAATGATATGGTATTCGTCAGGGAATACCCAACTCCGATTATTCTCGTATCCAACACGTACTGGCCAGCGGGTATCAAGTTCGCCCAGATGCGCTTTCGCAGCGAATTTGTCTTCTCGGCGAATTTCTAAGAAGAACGGACAAAATAGAACAGCAGCACCTGTTCGCTAGATCCGTCGATAATTTGCGACACGTTTCGGAATTCTCTCAAAAATAGACTTTCAAAGGAAAGATCATTCTGGGAGTTGGCCGTTTTCCCACGTAACACTGATCTACCTTCTTGTTAGTGTTAGATGGCGATTTATTTTAGGTCTTGTTGCGATAAAAATAATATTACTGACAACTGGAACATAATAATAATAATAATAATAATAATAATAATAATAATAATAATAATAATAATAATAATAATAATAATAATAATAATAGGTTTATTTTCAAATATATAATTTATACCAATACATAAATGTAGATTTATTGATCCAGTAATAATAATAATAATAATAATAATAATAATAATAATAATAATAATAATAATAATAATAATAATAATAATAATAATAGGTTTAATTTCAAGAATATAATTTATACAAATATTTATTTATTTATTTATTTATATATTTATATATTTATTTATCCAAAAATAATAATAATAATAATAATAATAATAATAATAATAATAATAATTTATTTTTAATAATAATAATAATAATAATAATAATAATAACTGTAGACAAGAAAATAACAATTACAGCAATAATAATAATAATAATAATAATAATAATAATAATAATAATCAAAGGTATTCACGACTGCAGAATCATAAATGCCAATAATTACATTAAAAAATATCCCTAATCCATTTAATATAAATAAAATCTAGTAGCTCTAAATATGTCCTGTATCTATAATCAATATCTATACACCCCCATATAGAACTATATATAGAAGGATATCCCATATTCACAGATTTTCCAAACTTTCCGTTTATCATAATATTTTGTAAGTACCTCAAAATATCTCTGATTAGTTAGTCCATAATACATTTCTGGTAATTATTATATTTTGCCTGAATAAAACCTTAATGTTTCCATACAAAATAGCAAATTTGAGTCTTCATTCTTTTTCTCAAGGAAATTTGACTTAGGGGCAGGCGTAAGATTAAAATGCTGATGTATATTTTCTCCTTTCGTCCCTTTTACTGTACCTCCTTTCATATTCTCTTTCGTCCATCTTACTTTCCACCCTCTTCTAAGAATTGATTGATAGTGCAACTGCTTTGAGGTTTTCCTCCTGTTACACCTCTCAAACTTTTTACTGTCAATTTCCGTTTCAGCGCTGAATGACCTCATAGGTCCCAGTGCTTGGCCTCTGGCCTAAATTCTATATTCAGTTCAATTCAGCTAAGGTGTATTTTACATATTTTACAAAATCAACGGAATTAACTTCATAATAGAGAATAGGTTAGACTTTTCATTACGTTGGCTAAAGAAGTGCTACTTAAAATACAATTGAAATGAACTTCAGACGTTCAAGGGAAGGTGCAATGCATTACCAGCCTAATATTATTCTCCTTGCATTTTAATACATTTTTATCTATTTGTTAATTTATTAATTTCTTTCTTTTTTAATGAGTTGTATCTCTTCTTTCTGTATTTCCCTGTACCTCCTCTTACTTCTTCCTAATGAACACCTTAATATTCTTTGGAAGCTTGAATTTCAAGTCAATGGCCTCTTTGGTGGGCTTGTTCCATATGTATAGTTTCATCTTCTGAATATAATAATAATAATAATAATAATAATAATAATAATAATAATAATAATAATAATAATAATAATAATAATAATAATGTAAAGAGGACTGGGATTAATTTGCATAATTTACTCCATTATCCGACTGCAATTTAAAAAAAAGAAATAAACAATTATTTCATTATTTTAACACCGAAAATTTTTCAGGCGACTTTAACATGTACAAGATGAAAAATTCATTCTTTATGTTTTTCAAAAACGTTCTACATAAAATATACCAACTCTGAGAAATAAAAACTTTCATTTTATCACTTTGACTGGAACGAAAGGGGGAAAGTGAAAAAATATTAACACAATATTTTCCCATACGAATATTTCATTCCACCTTTTTCATTTTTTTTTTTTTCAATTAAAAACTTTCTTTCTTTGAGACAGTAGACTTTTTAATCGTTTAATTTTTTTTATATTTTTCTGAGACAGCAGCCGTGACACATGTTGAGGACCCAAAGAGAGAGAGAGAGAGAGAGAGAGAGAGAGAGAGAGAGAGAGAGATGGGGTTAAGGAAGAGAAATATAATAAATTTGATGGGTAAAGCCTTTGAGAGAGAGAGAGAGAGAGAGAGAGAGAGAGAGAGAGAGAGAGAGAGAGAGAGAGAGAGAGAGAGAGAGAGAGAGAGAGAGAGAAGGGGTTAAGCAAGGAAAATGTAATAAATTGGATGGGGTAAATCCTTTTGAAGAGAGAGAGAGAGAGAGAGAGAGAGAGAGAGAGAGAGAGAGAGAGAGAGAGAGAGAGAATGTGGGCGGGCCTGGTAGAGCAGTTCCCGAAATTAACAGACAATCAGGAGGCGGAAATGAATAAATAGCGCCCCGGTAATGATGACGGAGGGGGGTTGGGGGGGAAGGGGGTCCTAAAAAGACACGAAATATTGGCGAATTCGACCCTTTTCCGATGCCTCTGGAGGGGCGAAGGGTTGTTACCCACTTCCGGTTGGGGAGCGTCTATCAGGAACCATAGGATACGGTAAAAAAAAAAAAGTAAATATATGTATGGGAGAATTTTTAGAAAGAACTTTTTGTAAAGGGTGGGAGAAGGTTAAGTGAAAAATATATATATGGGAATCTTTTAGCAAAAATTCGGTTTTGGAATTTGAGAGAGATAAGAATGGATAAATGGGGAGGTTGAAAATATATATGTTCGAATATATATATATATATATATATGTATGTATATATATATATATATATATATAAATATATATATATATATATATATATATATATATATATATATATATATATATATATATATATATATATATATATATGTATATATGTACATATATATATATATATATATATATATATATATATATATATATATATATATATATATATATATATGTATGTATATATGTATATATATATATATATATATATATATATATATATATATATATATATATATATATATATATATATATATATATATACATATATATATATATATATATATATATATATATATATATATATATATATATATATATATATATATATATATATATATATATATGTAAAGGGTGGGGAGAAGGTTTAAGTGGAAAATATATATGGGAATCTTTAACAAAAAACCGATTGTGGAATTTGAGAGAGATAATGAATGAGAGAGTTAGAGTAAATGGAAGGAGAACGAGGGAGAGGAGAAAGATAAATGGGAATATATAGACAACCATAAAGAAGAGATGTTGACGAGAGAAAATATGTAAGAATTTTTAGAAAGGAATCATGGGATTAGAACATCATAATCAGGAGATGGAGAAGAGAAGAAATATAAGGGAATGTTATGGAACGTTTGGAATGGCATAGGAAGATAAAAATAGAAGAATAAAAAAGGTTTAAAGGAATATTCGTGAAAATTATGGTGATTCTATTGAAGAGAATGAAAATATATTGTTATCAGACTTGAAATGATAAAAAACAATCAAATGAAAATCTATTGAAATATTTAGAATAACATATGATAAGATTAATCGTAATAAGATTATAAATATGAAAATATTTATAATGCATTAAAAGAGGAGAGAATGTATGAAAATATGTTAAGAAATACTAAAATGTACAGAAATATTTAGAAAATATCATAAGGTCAAATAAAAAAAGATAAATATTTGGTAATATTTAAAATGAAGGATATTTATAAACAACAGCTAACATACGGTAATGCTCTTATTAAATTGAAGGAAGATGGGCGGAGAGAAGAGATGTGAAAATAAAATAGAATTAAAGAGAAAAAAGAGGAATACTTGAGAAAACGAATGAGATTATTTATACTCCTAAACTTTTTTGGTCGAAATTATAAAAATATGGCAAACTGACTGGCAATTATACATATACAACGTATATGTATATATATATATATATATATATATATATATATATATATATATATATATATATATATATATATATATATATATATATATATATATATTATATATATACTGTATCTATGTGTGTATATGTGTGTATATATATATATATATATATATATATATATATATATATATATATATATATATATATATATATATATATATATATATATATAAAAAACAATAACGGGAATTAAACAAAAAATAAAACTATACAGGCGTAGGCATCTTGGGTGAGGCAGGTGGGTGGGTGTTGGGAGGGGGTGTCAGACGCCCCAGCAACCCGCCCCCACCCCCCGCGCCCCATAAGAAGGGAAAAAGGAAAAAAGACCAAAAAGTGACACTTCGTGGGAGGGGGCGGAGGTGAGGTTGGTGGAAGGGGAAAAAAGGAAAGGGTATAAAGTAGCATTTTCCTTCCCGTGTATAAGTTTTGAAAGGGAATGTCTCCCTAAAAAGAGTCCAGAGAGATTTACTACGCCCGAGGCAATTTTCGCCGCCTGTGAACCATATTATTGGGGTCCGTCGAAGCTGGGATTTTGGGGGCGGCGGCGCCCTTCGGGTTCTCCCGAGGGCGGGGTGGCGGTTTAGAATGAATTGTGTATTATATAGGTTTTGCTTTGCTGATAATAATAATAATAATAATAATAATAATAATAATAATAATAATAATAATAATAATAATAATAATAATAATATAATTAATAATAATAATAGACTTTATGTCGGGTCCTGACTATGCTAGAAATAGAAATAAATATTTTATTAATAATAATAATAATAATAATAATAATAATAATAATAATAATAAGATTGTTGTTTAAAGAGTAATAATGAAAATTATCTTTTTATGCAAAAGAACATTAGAGTGAAATGATTCCGTTTCTTTCGTAAATTTTAGAAAGAATTATAGGTTTATTTTGTTGAAGTAATAATAATAATAATAATAATAATAATAATAATAATAATAATAATAATAATAATAATAATAATAATAATAATTTTTATTTAGAAATCACTTATATAAACTCATCATCTAATGAGATTTGTATAAAGCCACTATAAATGTTATGAGAAGAGATGTGTACCACTTTGTTCATCGGGAACCTATATTGTGAAAAACGGTGCGTCTTGTACCGCGAAAAACAAATTTAAAACATTTTTTTTAATATGATTCTGCATCAGACATCAGGGAACAAATTTTCTATTATTTATTCAGCAGACATTGATGCAAACGCATCATTTAATAGAATCTATATTATGAAAAAGTTTGCGTCTTGTAGCCTACGGCGAAAGACAAATATGAAACCTTATTTTGAATATGACTCTGCATCAGAACTCAGGGAACAATTTTTTAAACATCTGTTTCAGAAATCATCATTGACACAAAACACATCATTCATTGAGATTTGTGTAAAGCCACTACACATTAAGAGAGGAAATGTCGCTTAGTTCTCCAAGGGCCGAGACTGCTTAAAAGCGACGCGTCTTGTACGGCGAAAAACAAATTTCAAACCTTTCTTCCGCATCAGACATCAGGGAACAATCTTTTTTTATTATTTATTCAGCAGACATTGATGTAAACACATAATTTAATGGTACGTAATTGTGATAAAGAATGCGTCTCGTACGGCGAAAAGCAAATATCAAACCTTTCTTTGAATATAATTCTGCATCAGACCTCAGAAACAATTTGAAAATTTTTTTTATTCACCAATGACTTATGCAAACATATCATGTAATGAGATTTTCGTCGAGCCACTAAATAATTATGAAAAGGGATATATATAACACTTCGTTCCCCAGGGCCTATATTGTCGAAAACGATGCGTCTTGTACAGCGAAAGACAAAATATGAAACCTTTCTGCAGAATATGATTCTGCATCAGACCCCAAGGAACAACTTTTCTATTTTTTCATTCAGCAGTCATTGATGCAAACACATCTATATTCTTGTACGGCGAAAGACAAATATGATTCTCCATGTGAACTCAGGGAACAATTTTTTGAATATTTTATTCAGAAATCGCTTATGCCAACACATTATTTAATGAAGATTTGTGTAAAGGCACTAGATATTATGAGAAGGCATAATATGTCCCTTTGTTGGCCACGCCTTAGAGAGCGAAATACGAACACAAAACTTTGCTTCGAATATGATTCTGCATCACACCTCAGAGAAGAATTTTCGTATATTTATTCAACAATTACCGATTCGAACACAGCATTTAATTAGAGCTTTGCAAAGGCACTAGATATTGCGGGAAGGGATATATGCGCGTCTCGGAGAACGAAATACAAATATGAAAACGTCACTTCAAATATGATTCTTCGCCGGATTCCTACGAGCATATCCAAAAAAAAATCTACAACTTTATTCAGCAAGCATCCACGATCCAAACACGCCATTTAATGAGACCTGTTTGAGGCCCGACGCTCCAGCCAAAATATATGTCTCGAATTTCCAATCCGATCAGGTTTCAAATGGACATTTTTCCTCGCCAGAGTCATTACACTTAAAAGTATCGTTTAATGAGGTTTCGGGAAATCGTAACATGTCAGTCAAAGCCCGCGTTTGGTTGTATGTCCGATCAGGTCCCAAGTGCGATTTTTTTTTATGTCGTTTTGAAAGCTCGAGGCAAAACAGCCGGGGATTGTTTTGGTGATTCCGAGGGATGCGGATTTTATAACGATGATTTTGTAACATGGATTTTATGACACGGATTTATATTACTGATTTTATAAGACGCGTTCTCAGTATTTGCTGTCTCTCATTTGTGCGTCGCTCGGGGCCCAACAGCCGGGATTGTTTTGTTGATGCCGAGCGATACGGATTTTGTAACAATTATTTTATAACCTGGGTTTTATGACACAAATTTTATATAATTGATTTTATGACACGGATTTCATAGTACTGATATTGTAACATGGATTTTTGACAACGGATTTTATAACATGGATTTTATGACACGGATTTTATAACATGGATTTTAGGACACGGATTTTAAAGCATTAATTTTATAGCACAGATTTTATAACACGGATTTCATAACACCGATTTTACGGCACGAATTCTATAACACTGATTTTATAACACGGGTTTTAAAACACGGATTTATATTACTGATTTTATAACACGGATTTCACAACACTGATTATATGACGTGAATTTTATAACACGGATTTTATATCACGGATTTTATAACATGAATTTTATAACACGGATTTCTATTACTGATTTCATAACACGGATTTTATAACGCTGATATTATAACACGGATTTTATATCAATGATTTTATTATACGAATTTAAGATCACCGATTTTATAACACGGATTTTATATCAATGATGTTATAATACCGATTTTATAACACCGATTTTATAACATGGAACTCACAAAAAAAGTTTTATCACAAGGCGAGGGTGTTTAGCTAGAGGCGCCGTTATCAGTTTTTTTATTTTATAATTTTTTCCGGTGAACTATAGACAGCTTTTATTGTTATATAAACAAAATCTTAACGAGAATATTTGAATAATAGTATGTGGTCTGAACTTGACAGATATATACAAGTTTTTAAATCTTATCATTGTCCTGGCAACAGTTTCCTAAATTTTAGCCAGTATAGCCTATATATATATATATATATATATATATATATATATATATATATATATATATATATATATATATATATATATATATATATATATATATATATATATATATACATATACGCACACATAAACGTAAGGAAAAAGGCTTTCTAACGCGTACATTAAATCAAAGAAAATTCATAATATGATATTAAATGAAAATCTGATTGACGTACAATTGTCATTATAATAATTGCCTAATTACTTTTCATTTAATGAACTGAAGGGAATATGCAGGAAAAAGATAAATAAATAAACACATAAATATATAAATAAATAAATAAATATGAATAAATAAATGCTAATATTTATTATTTAAAGTAAAAATGGAGTTCATAACCTTTATTCCTTATTCACGATAAGTGTTAATAATTCCTCTCTATTGCCGATAACGACGTTATTTTTCACACGAATAATTTCATTGCTGATATTTCCACCGTTATTCATATTGTTACTAACGATTATTATTATTATTATTATTTATTATTATTATTATTATTATTATTATTATTATTATTATTGAAAGGGTTCTTGTCTAAAAGTAACGCAACTAAACCAAAGTAACAAATCCTAACAATCAATGCACGAAAAAAGATACAGATTATGCTATTATCATCAGTATTATCATCATAATCATTATCATCATCATTGTCATCAGTATCATTATCATTTCCTCTGTACTTAACAAAGTAACGCAACAAAGCCAACGTAACACATCCTAACAATCAATGCAAGAAAAATGAAATTATATTGTTATCATCAGTATTATCATAATTATCATCAGTATCATTATCATTGTCAACAGTATCATTATCATTTCAACTGTAGTTAACAAAGTAACGCAACAAAGCCAAAGTAATACATCCTAACAATCAATGCAAGAAAAAAGGGAGAAATTCTATTATTATCATCAATATCATCATCATTACCATCAGTATCATCATCATTGTCGTCAATACCATTATCATCTCGACTGTGCTTAACAGCGTGTAACGAGAAAGGCATACCCAGCGGTACCCGCTGGGCAGGCGGCCATTTTGTGTCGGGATCGGAAGCTGCCAACTCACCCATGTCTACTTCTGAGAGAGCTGCTACTGCTGCTGCTGGTCCTCTCTCTCTCTCTCTCTCTCTCTCTCTCTCTCTCTCTCTCTCTCTCTCTCTCTAAAGTACATTTGTATTATACTTTCAATTTCCTAATTTTCAAAGTGAGTTAATTTTTCGATGACTGAAGAAATTCCATAGCTGTTTTGTAGAACAGAATCGGTGTGCAAATGTGTTCTCTCTCTCTCTCTCTCTCTCTCTCTCTCTCTCTCTCTCTCTCTCTCTCTCTCTCTCTCTTTATATATTATTCTTCCAACGTCACTTTCAAACTGAATTTATCTTTCGACGAATAAAGAAATTCTATTGATGCGTTCTGTGTTGTACGGCATTATCGCTGTTCAAAAAGGAATGTCTCTCTCTCTCTCTCTCTCTCTCTCTCTCTCTCTCTCTCTCTCTCTCTCTTTAACAATGTTATAACCCTGTTATTACCGGTAACAATTACCACAGCAACAACAACAGTAATTACATTAATACTATTAACAACAATAATTTAGGCACAATTAACTCATAACTCGATTAAGGAATAATATGATAATTGATTTTCAATATTTCTTTCATTTTCACTTTCCAGCTTCTTTTTTCGAGAGCAAGAGCCCGTGCTGGCATTTTCACTCTGAACTTAACGCACTAAAATTCTCTTCATAAATACATTCATATATACACAAACAGGCATACATGACATGGGTATACACATGCAACATACATACATAAACGAATGGTGACTGGCATACAATGTATACAGCACTATGCTTATACATAAAATTTTCATAAATACAGATATACACAAAGAAGCTTCTACTCAATTAATACACACACGATACGGCACAATACAAAAATAAATAAACGAAATACTTATAACTTCAACAATATTCAGCTTAGTGTATTCAACTTACTGTGCCTTGAAAATATTCTTTGATTCATACATCATACAAAGACATTTATAAATATTCAAGTATATACAAACTAGAAAGCATTAACTTTATTAGTATGCATTCAAGGAAATTGTTGTATATATTATATAACTTTTGGTATTTATATGAGCGTGCATATACTGTGGGTATGTATGTATGTATGTATATATATATATACATATATATATACATATATACACATATATATATACATACATACACATATATATATGTATATGTATATATATATATATATATATATATATATATATATATATATATATATATATATATATATATATATATATATATACACACTCATATAAATACCAAAAGTTATATAATATATACAGCAATCTCCATAAATGCAAACTAAAAAAGTTAATGCTTTCTAGTTTGTATATACTTGAATATTCACAAATACAAGCATAAACATACAACACAAACTCTCGCAAAAATAAACATGTAAGTATCTAAAACGACATTCATACAAAATATAAATAAATAAAAAAGACACCAAAAAAATACAAAGAAATAAACAAAACACTGAAAAAAAACACACACTGGCAAACTTGTAACTTACAGAAGAAATGTTTGTAAGTAAATATATAAACGCTTGTATGTAAATCAGACATAATTAATGGCGTATGAGACCAGACCACCCGCCCCCTCTACCCACCCCAGATCCATACACTTCCGTGGGGAATTGACCCCCCCTCCCCCTACTCATCATTCATCACTCCAAAGGGAATGATGAAAGCCTGCCCCTCGTCGGCCCCAAAATGGATGTCTTCGGAACTATCAACACGCCTAAAGATCTCACCACCCCCTTTTTTTTCTTAATCGGGATGAACAGGCCAAGGCCGTCTCTTCCTGGCTGTGGGAAGACTGGTTATCTTCCTTTCTTCGGATATAGATTTGAATATAGACTTTAGGTCAAAGGCAAAACACTGGGACTTATGAGGTCATTCAACGCTGAAATGAAAATTTGGATTAAAAAGGTTTGAAAGGTTTATCAGCAGGAAAACCTCAAAGCGGTTGCACTATGAATCAATTGCTAGGAGAGGGTTGAGGAAAGTAAGATGGAAGGAAGATAATACGAACGGAGGTACAGTAAAAGGAATGAAAGAGGTTGCATCTAGGGGGCGAAGGGATGCTGCAAAGAACCTTAAGTAATGCCTACAGTGCTCCGCGTGAGGTGCACTGACGGCACTACCGGTACCGGGCCCTTTCTTAGATGTTAAGAGTTTTTTGAGAATATGGACAGGCTAAGATCTTCCCTTTCCTGGTTGTGACTAGCTGAAAGAGCTTCCTGTTGTAGCTGTATATAGCTTTGTAAGGATGGACAGGCTAAGATCTTCCCTTTCCTGGTTGTGACTAGCTGAAAGATCTTCCTGTTGTAGCTGTATATAGCTTTGCAAGGATGGGCAGGCTAAGATCTTCCCTTTCCTGGTTGTGAATAGCTTATAAGATCTCCCTGCTATCGTGGTGAACAGCCAGAGTTCTTCCCTTCCTATTTGTGAATAGCATTTAAACTTCTCTTCCCAGCTGTGAATAGCCTCAAAATCTTCATCTTCATTGCAGGGATGAGTCTAAGATCTTTTCTCCCTGTTGTAAACAGTCTTTTATGACTTTTCTTCCCAGGTGTGAACAGCCTAAGATCTTATTTTCATTGCAGGGAAGAGCCTAAGATCTTCCTTCCAGTAACTGCTCTTCCTAGCTGTAAACAATCTAAAGGTCTTATTTTCATTGCAGGAAAGAGAAATAGCTTGAAGATCTTCTTATTGCGGTGGAGAACCTAAGATCTTCCCTCCCTAACGTCTCTTCCTAGCTGTGAAGAGCCTAGAAAATCTTCACTTTATTGACACAAAGAGCTAAGATCTTCCCTTGCGATTTTCATTTCATCGTTGTGTACACCATTTTGACTTCCCTAAATTGCAGTGAATAGCCTAAGATCTTCCCTTGCGATTTTCATTTCATCGTTGTGTACACCATTTTGACTTCCCTAAATTGCAGTGAATAGCCTAAGATCTTCCCTTAGCTGCAGTGAATAGCTAAGATCTTCCCTTAGCTGCAGTGATTAGCCTAAGATCTTCCCTTAGCTGCAGTGATTAGCCTAAGATCTTCCCTTTAGCTGCAGTGAATAGCCCAAGATCTTCCCTTAGCTGCAGTGATTAGCCTAAGATCTTCCCTTAGCTGCAGTGATTAGTCTCAGATCTTCCCTTAGCTGCAGTGATTAGCCTAAGATCTTCCCTTAGCTGCAGTGATTAGCCTAAGATCTTCCCTTAGCTGCAGTGATTAGCCTAAGATCTTCCCTTAGCTGCAGTGAATAGCCTAAGATCTTCCCTTAGCTGCAGTGATTAGCCTAAGATCTTCCCTTAGCTGCAGTGATTAGTCTCAGATCTTCCCTTAGCTGCAGTGATTAGCCTAGGATCTTCCCTTAGCTGCAGTTTTTAGCCTAAGCTCTTCCCTTGGCTGCAGTGATTAGCCTAAGATCTTCCCTTAGCTGCAGTGATGAGCCTAAGATCTTCCCTTAGTTGCAGTGATTAGCCTAAGATCTTCCTTTAGCTGCAGTGAATAGCCTAAGATCTTCCCTTAACTGCAGTGATTAGCCTAAGATCTTCCCTTAGCTGCAGTGAATAGCCTAAGATCTTCCCTTAGCTGCAGTGATTAGCCTAAGATCTTCCTTTAGCTGCAGTGAATAGCCTAAGATCTTCCCTTAACTGTAGTGATTAGCCTAAGATCTTCCCTTAGCTGCAGTGAGCAGCCTAAGATCTTCCTTGTGACGAGAAGCCCAACGATCCTTCCTATCTCAAATGAACAACTCTTCCCCACAGTGAAACGATCACTCACTTCCCATTTGGCCTGATGAACAGCTCTATGCTAACTTCTCTTCCCTAAAGTGAACAGCTGCAAAATCTTCCCCTCCAAGCAGTTTAGAGTCCATAGATTAAATAGTACTGTACTGTACAAGTATCTTTCCCTTTCTCTACGTAGAACAGCTAGCTAGCTAGATCTAAGATCTTCCTAACGCAGGAATGATCTGTCCTGTTATGTGGATCTTTTCGTCTTTTTTATCTTTTCCTTATAAATAAAAAGAAAAATATTTTGCAATTAATTGGGCTTATCGAGTTGTCCTGTATACCTGTTTGGTTTAACTCGAGTCGTAATGTTTATATATTATTTTATTCTCTGTATTTTTCTTCTTTACCTGTTTAAGACAATAGAATGAAAGGGGTTATTTTAATTTTTCTTTATTTATCACCTACATTAACTATCTTAGACCATTTAATATGATAGTTATATTACATTATTCTTTATTCTATCATTTTTACCTGTCTTCGACCAGATAATGAAATAATTTAATCTAAATTATCTATTCTTTATTTTATTACCTTTTCCTACCTTGGACCATATAATAAAATGAGCTACTGAATTATCTTCTTTTTATGATAATTCACTTGCAGATTCATCACTTTATTCAGTTCAAGAAAAACTGTGATAATTCCAATTGTAATTTCAAGAATGAAGAATAATCTGTAATAATTTACTGTGTCAAGATACGGGTAAGTCCGACAGAATATCAGACCTGTATAACACCTCTCTCTCTCTCTCTCTCTCTCTCTCTCTCTCTCTCTCTCTCTCTCTCTCTCTCTCTCTTTGAAATTCTGCAGTCATTTGCTGAATAAAGATACGGGCACTTTCGACACAATACCAAAACTGTAAACTTCCTCTCTCTCTCTCTCTCTCTCTCTCTCTCTCTCTCTCTCTCTCTCTCTCACAATCTCTGACAATCATTTTCTAAATCAAGATACGGTTACTCACTACACAATGCCAATGTTGTAAACTCTCTCTCTCTCTCTCTTTCTCTCTCTCTCTCTCTCTCTTCCGAGAAAACCTTTAAAAGGTTGTAGGGACTCGGAGAGTCGAGTAATATATAGACATTCCCCCCTCCGCCATTCCTACTCGGTCAAACTCGCCTGGTATTTTCCAAATTACCCCTAAATAATAAGGGTCTTGTGCGTGTTTCTCTCTCTCTCTCTCTCTCTCTCATTCCATTCCTCTTGCGCTCGACCTGACACGAGCCACGGACAGGAATTATTCTGGTTCCCTGGGCAGAGCTATTTGGGATATATATATATATATATATATATATATATATATATATATATATATATATATATATATATATATATATATATATATATATATATATATCTATCTATATATATATATATATATATATATATATATATATATATATATATATATATATATATATATATATATATATGTGTGTTTTCTCCCTAAAATTATTTTTAACTGAGATGTATACATTCAGAAATTAAATTTCTACGTGTGTTTTTGTAATAGGATTCCATACAATATAATGGAGCCATTTTATATTCCTTTCATCTTTTTTTTTTTTTTTGCGCCAAAATTTCCCCATACCAAAATCAATTTTTAATTTTCCAGGAGTTTATGCTGAAAGGGAAAGCTATTTCTCTGCAGGTAATGCTTTTGCTACTGGTATTATTGATAATAATAATAATAATAATAATAATAATAATAATAATAATAATAATAATAATAATAAAACAAAAGACGTGGTATCAGTAATAGCATTATTAATATCACTGATAATTACAATAATAGTAACATTATCATGAATAATACCACAAAGAATCAGATAAAAAATGCACCGAGGTTCCTTCGGCGCAATCGAGTTTTCTGTACAGCCGATACAGCATATAATCAAGGCCACCGAAAACAGATCTATCTTTCGGTGGTCTCGGTATAATGCTGTATGAGCCGCGGCCCATGAAACTTTAACCAGGGCCCGGTTGTGGCTTGGACTATATCGTTGCCAGAAGCACGATTATGGCTGAATTTAACCTTAAATAAAATAAAAACTACTGAGGATAGAGGTCTGCAATGCGGTACGTTTGATGATTGGAGAGTGGATGATCAACGTACCAATTTGCAGCCCTCTAGCCTTAGTAGCTTTTAAGATCTGAGGGCGGACGGAAAAAAGTGCGGACAGAATAAAGTGCGGACAGAAAAAAGTGCGGACAGAAAAAAGTCCGGAAGGACAGACAATGCCGGCACAAAAGTTTTCTTTTACAGAAAACGAAAAAAGAACAAAATCCTGCCACACTTTCCTTGTATTTACTAATTGTCATTTTCTTTCCTCTCAGTGGCCGTCAGGGTCCAACCCTTATCGACAACCCCTCCCACCTCCAACCCATACCCCATAACCCCCTCTCCTCAAATACAAACCCACTAAACCCCCTTAAACCTCCCCTTAACCATTCCCTGATCCCAAAGTGTACTCTTTGACGTGGCCTCTTCACCTCGTAGCCTCAAGTCAACAAACCTGCTGCTGCTTCTTGTTTGTGCGTATGTGTATGTGTATGTGTATTTTCCCTAGTGTGCGTATGTATACATGTAAGTATATGTATGCATGTTTTCCTTGCTTAGTGAGGTTTGTACACGTGTATATGCATCGATTTTTTTTCCTTCTTATTTGTTTATGCATATGTTTATGTTTGTGCTGGTTTGTGCTTGCGTATTTTCTTGCGTATGTGTACGCATATACGCACATTGTCTGTGCATATGTATGTTTATGTCTGTGCTGGTTTATAATCGTTTATATAATGGAGTGTATGTATGCATATACGCACATTATCTACGAATATGTATGTATGTCTGGACTGGTTTGTACCTGTGTATATTCTGGCGTATGTGTACGCATATACGCTCATATACGCATATTGTCAATGCATATGTATGGTTATGCCTGTACAGATTTATACTTGCGTATATTCTAGCGTATGTACGTACATATACGCATATACGCACATACGCATACATACGTAAGTCCGAGTGCATTCCTCACCTCCTGTACAAACAGTGAGTGTGTCCGTCGGTACGTGTATGTTTGTGAGCGTATGTATGTGCGTACACGTTTGTGCATTCTTCGGCTACTGCCCAAACAGAGAAGGGGGCGGGAATAGGAGGAGCTCCAGGGAGTGTGAGCGTGTTTGTGCATCCGTCTTTGCGCGTATGTTTGTGCGTATGTGTCTGTGCATTCTTCGGCTACTGCTCAAACAGAAAAGGGGGTTGGGGGGGGGATAAGGGGAACCCCAGCAGAGAGCAAATAGAAAGAGCCAACAGAACTCCATTGTCATGCCTTAGTCCCCAAACGCTACTTACTAATTCAAAACATGAGTGGAACAAGGACGTCGGCAGGCGTAAGCTCCCCAGTTAACGCAGAAGGGGGAAATTGGATACGCCAGCCATAGACGATGCGTCTCTCTCTCAATCGCTTATGGACGTACGAAAACATATTATGCACCTCTCTCTGTCTGTCTCTTGATTTTCTCTCTCTCTCTCTCTCTCTCTCTCTCTCTCTCGATGAAGCTAGCTTTGATTTTCGGCAAATATTAGGGTAAAGGCTTTTGACTTCGTTGTGTTATAGTATAGGTTTAATTTTCCTCTCTCTCTCTCTCTCTCTCTCTCTCTCTCTCTCTACCTGTTCTGTTCGGCAAATATTATGGCATAGACTTCAGAATTTATGGTGCTCTATATTAGGTTTAATTTCTCTCTCTCTCTCTCTCTCTCTCTCTCTCTCTCTCTCTCTCTCTCTCTCTCTCTCTCTCTCTCTCTCAAACTTTCTTTTGTAGTGAATATTATGGCAAAGACTTGACTTCACTGTGCATTGATGTAGGTTTACTCTCTCTCTCTCTCTCTCTCTCTCTCTCTCTCTCTCTCTCTCTCTCTCTCTCTCAGAGGTTTGTTTTCTTAACCTCAAGCGTTGCCATTTAACGTATTGTCTTTAAATAAACCCCAAGTGTCTTATCATTTTCAGACGTCTGAAGCCGGGCCAGGAAAAACAAATTTCAGGCATATCAAGACAAATTACCCGATGCTTATGATAAGACTGCCAGAATCTCCTCTGTCTTAAAAGGTCTGTGTTCTCAAGAAGGTTCTGCTCAAAATGAATCTTTAGCCTGAAGAATTTGAGATTTACGAGTGGCCACGGGGCACAGTGTGGCTCGAGAGCTGACGGAAATGATTACGAATTACATATTACAAAATATTGTGTTTTTTTATTGCTATAACTTTTTTTTTCCCTGTATTTTAATTTTGTATTTTGTATTGTTTTTCTATTGTCTGTCTAAGTGTATGGCCCTGAGCTGAAATAAAGGATATTATTATTATTATTATTATTATTATTATTATTATTATTATTATTATTATTATTATTATTATTATTATTATTATTATTATTATTTAATCTGTGTTTTATTGTTTTATTTTTATTAAACTTAAAACAAACAATCTGTCATTATTATTATTATTATTATTTATTATTATATATTATTATTATTATTATTATTATTATTATTATTATTATTATTATTATTATTATTATTATTATTATTATCGAATCTGCGTTCTAGTGCCATTAAAAACATACAGCCTTCCTAGTACCGTCGTCAGCCGCTGCTATCACAATCATCAGTGACATCAATGAATGACATCACTCACCACCACCATCGCCCCCAACGCCGCTGGCACACTTCTGGGAGAGACGACCATTCAACGTACATCAACTCTCCTATTCAGTCGCCATCTTTACAAAGTCCAACGCACACTCGTATAAGACATCCTTTTATGCTCCTTTTTTCGTCTATTTTCTCTCTTTCTTTCGCTCCCGTTGTCCCTCTTCTGAGTTCTCCTGCTCTGCATAGCTCTGCATAACTCCGAGACCTCTGTTCCTGGTCTATTATCTCTGTCACCCGCTCTCATCCATCATCCGCACTGACAGGATTCCTTGTCAGCGGAGATTAAAGTCGGTGGCGCGAGCAGAAGGAGGACTCCGGAGGACTCCAAGAGAGAGAAAGAGAGAGAGAGAGAGAGAGAGGGCAAGAGTCCTGCGACAGTAAGATCGGGTGTCCTCACACCCCTATCCTTGGAGATATGGCTGGGCTTCAAAGGACTTCAAAGTACTGTGCGTCTTGTTGTAGGGATTTTGCGAAAGGACTTCGGAGTACGGTGTGTTTTGTAGCAAGAAATCTGTAAAGGGATTTCGAAGTACATTTTATTTTGTAGCAAGAAATCTGTCAAGGGATTTCGAAGTACAATGTTTTTGCAGTAAGAAATCTGTAAGGGGCTTTCAAAATACAATGCCTGCAAAAAGACTTTAAAGTACAATGTGCTTTGTAGTAAGAACTCTGTAAGGGGCTTTCAAAATGCAAACCTGCAAAAAGACTTTAAAGTACAATGTGCTTTGTAGTGAGAACTCTGTAAGGGGTTTTCAAAATACAATGCCTGCAAAAAGACTTTAAACTACAATGCGTTTTGTACTAAGAAATCCGTAAGGGGCTTTCAAAATACAATGCCTGCAAAAAGACTTTAAAGTACAATGGGAACTTCAAAATGTTCAAAGTACAGTGCATTTTGCTGCAACAAGTCCGTAAAATTATTTAAAATTACACTACATCTTTTAGCAAGGAATCTGCTACGGACTCGAGTACAATGCGCTTTGTAGCAAGATATCTGTAAAAAGAATTTGAAGTACATTGTGTCTTGCAGCCAAAATTCTGCTAAAGGTTATTCATGTATTCCTTGGATATAGTTGAGGAGAGGGATTATGAAGTCCTGAGGCATGGAGACTGTGGCTTCATTGAAAATAATCAGGTAAAAGTTGCTACACTGCCTGATGTACTTTCTTCAAGAGTTGTACTACAGGAGAACTGGCATAGAAGGGCCCCAGGGTAAAATTTGCTTCGTAGAAACCAAGCAAGGCTCGCAATGCACAATGATCTTCATAGGAAAAATGTCCCCAGTGCACGACGTACTTCATATGCACAAGTTCCCAACGCACGATCTACTTCACGGGAAAGAGTTCCCAATGCACGATGTACTTCATAGGAAAAAGTTCCCATTGCACGATGTATTTCATAGGAAAAAGTCCCTAATGCGCGATCTACTTCATAGGAAAATGTTCCCATTACATGATATACTTCATAGGATAGAGTTCCCAATTCACGACGTGTTTCATAGGAAAAGGTTCCCATTGCACGATGTACGTCATAGGAAAGAGTTCCCAATGCACGATGTACTTCATAGGAAAAAGTCCACAATGCACGATGTACGTCATAGGAAAGAGTTCCCAATGCACGATGTACTTCATAG
>NC_089796.1:2117500-2132500 GCF_040412425.1 Macrobrachium rosenbergii | reverse complement strand
AAGAGCGAAGGGAATACGACGATAGCGAGCAAGGAAATATATCTAATTTCCTATTAATATAAGTAAAAAATTCTGCACAGAGTATGATCAAGGCCACCGAAAATAGATCTATCTTTCGGTGGTCTCGGTATAATGCTGTATGAGCCGCGGCTCATGAGACTTTAACCACGGCCCTGTAGTGACCTATCCTTTATCGTTGCCAGAAGCACGATTATGGCTAACTTTAACCTTAAATAAAATCAAAACTACTGAGGCTAGAGGGCTGAAATTTGGTATGGTTGATGATTGGAGGGTGGATGATCAACATACCAATTTGCAGTCCTCTAGCCTCAGTAGTTTTTAAGATCTGAGGGCGGACAGAAAAAAGTGCGGACAAAATAAAGTGAGGACAGAATAAAGTGCGGACAGAAAAAAGTGCGGACAGAAAAAGTGCTGGCAGAATAAAGTGCGGACAGAAAAAAGTGCAGACAAAATAAAGTGCGGACAGAATAAAGTGCGGACGGACAGACAAAGCCGGCACAATAGTTTTCTTTTACAGAAAAGTAAAAAAATGGGGAGATAGAGAGCAAGAAAAATATAAGTAATTTTTTATTTAGAAAAAAATAGATATAAAAATAGATAAAAAATGAAAGTTAAAATCCCGGAATGTATTTAAAGGTTGAATAAAATAGGACCCAATTCATCATAAGAAATACGATCGCTCATTGATTGCCAGAACTTATGAATAAATAATTTGAGGTAAGGGAAACAGGTAGACAGAAAGCAAGAAAATATTATTGATTTCTTGTTAGGAAAGAGGAAATCAATAAAAAAAAATACAGCAACAAAAAAAACTAAAGCTGAAATCCTCGAATCATTCATGTATGTAAAAATATGATTCATTCCTTATTAGGAGAAGAAATTATTAAAAACTAAAGGAACTAGAGAGAGATAGAGAGCCCCCCCAAAAATAATTAATTTGTTATGAAGAAAAATGGGAATTAGAAAGAAAAAACCCAGCCATAAAAAAAATGAAAATGAAAATACTCGAATCATTTGAAGGATGGAAAAATAATCAGATCGATTTCATACTGACAAAAAGTAGTAAATCAGCAAAAATCCAATAACGAGAAACGAAAACTTAAAACGCTCGAATGTATCAGAAGGACGGTCCTCCCAAAAAAAGAAGCTTAAACCCCCATAAAAATATTAAGCAAATCGAACGCCTCCCCTTCCACGACATACGGACTGACAGACAGACATACATAAAGACAGACCGGGAGACGTGAAGGGAATCATATAATCTCTCCCTCCCCTCCCCTGCCCCAAGAGACACATTACCGCCACGTATAAACACACGCTACTTATAAACTGACAGGAAAATAAAACTGTCGCGTTTTGCTCCTCACCTATTACTCTTCCCTCTTCTTCTTCTTCTTCTTCTTCTTCTTCTTCTTCTTCTTCTTCTTCTTCCTGCTTGTATTAAAGGGGACGATGAGTTCTTTGATCAGTGGCTGGGGTGGCAAAGTGGCAGCCTTTTGACTCGGGCTGCTGACGGACGACCCGTGGCACTCCCGGGGGCCGCTGGGGCGGGAGGGGAAGGGAAGGGCGTCTTCTTGAGGTCCCTGGGACCAGGGAGGAGGAGGAGGAGGAGGGAGGAGGAGGGCTGCTGTAGGGAAGGTCCTTGGGAGGTGTAGGGAAGGGAAGGATGTCTTCTTGGGGAAGAGGAGGAGGAGGGCTGAAGGGGAGGTCCTTGGGAGGTCTAGGGAAAGGAAGGGGGTCTTCTTGGGGAGGAGGAGGAGGAGGAGGAGGAGGAGGAGGAGGAGGACTGCTGTAGGGGAGTTCCTCGGGGAGTCTAGGGAAAGGAAGGGGGTCTTCTTGGGGAGGAGGAGGAGGAGGAGGAGGAGGAGGAGGAGGAGGAGGAGGAGGGCCTCTGAGGGGCATGCCTTCGGGAGGCCCTCGGGAGGTCTTGCTTTCCCCGGAGGAGGGAATATGATGGTACTAAGGAAGGAGCTCCAAGGAGCCTACAGGTTCCCCGCCACGGACTTCCCAGGGAAGGTGGCACAGGCAGAAGGTCGTGGAGGTATTCAAGAAGTCTCGCAGGCTCTTGTAGGAGGGAAAGTGAGGGATCCCAGGGACAGGCGTCTTAGGGAAAGCACGAAGGGCCTCCCTGGGAAGGCCCTAGAGGAAAGGACCCAGTGATTCCTTGAAGACTTCAGGAGAGGGACCCAGAGGATTTCAGGCAAGGGTGTCCTCAGAGGATCTCCTTGAGTCTAAGGGTATGTAGTCCCTTGGAGAGAGACTCCCGATGCCCCTGGGTATTTGGGCATGGGTATGTCAGCCCCAAGGGTGGTAAGGGAAGTGGGGGAAGGGAGGGGGTAGACTATATGAAAGGGGAATGAGTGACGAGATAGTGACGGCGGAATTAAGAGGGAGGACAAAGAACGCCGTGAGGGCGGCCGTAAAAATAGCAATTTACCGAGAGAGAGAGAGAGAGAGAGAGAGAGAGAGAGAGAGAGAGAGAGAGAGAGAGAGATGAAATACAAGTGAATAAATATTCAAATGAGCTTAAATAGGAGGACACGTGTTCGTCATAATTTTATAAGGTATATGATTTGCGCGACAATATTCCTGGCTGAAAGTGTTCATGATGATTTAGGAATCTTAAGAGGTCTTTTTTTTAACGCATGGGCGTCAAAACGAGAGAAATGTTTGAAGCAGCAGAAGCTTTTGTGTGCGTATTTGTGTGTCTGTATACACACACACGTATATATATATATATATATATATATATAATATATATATATATATATATATATATATATATATATATATATATATATATATATATATATATATATATATATATGTAATTATATATCCTCCGTATACGCAAGTCAGAATATTAACAACAACAAACATCCCATATGAACTTCTCCTCATACCCAAGTACTAGCGAAAGTTCCTCATTGCCCTAATATACCTGCCTCGGCATCAGGGGCGTGAGAACTCGAGTGGGCGTGGGAACCTCTACTCCTCCTGTATAGCTGCGTGGGCGTGCTCTATTGACACAGCCGCCCACTACTGATCGGTATCCCCATCTCAACACAGCTGATGACTCTCACACCCACTCCAGTGTCGCCACTACACGTTAATGGATTGGAGATGGGAGGGGAGGGCGCTAGTGTGGGTGGGTGAGGTGGAGTAGGAGGAGGAAGAGGAGGGGGGTACTGAGGTGGGGAGGGATGGTGGTTGAGGAGGAGTGGACGAAAGTAAACTCTTGGAGGTGGACCTCTGAATATCATGTTTTCATTATGGGAGTTTTAATTATATTTTAGAATTACTTTCCATTTTATTTATTTAGTGGCATGTAATTTAATAAGCTAAATTACTGACTACATTTTTAAGAATTTTTTTAAATTAATATCTCCATCATATCTACAAAAGTATATAATAATTATTCTGATATCTGAACCCGTATAAAAGTTTCTGATGATAATAATAACCTCATTTCTGTATAAGGCAAGAAATATTAAACAAATGTCACCCGATAATTCAGTATGTAAAATGAAAAATTAAAAAGAATTTTTCTTTTGGGAATTGAAAATAATAATTACACAATTTCTGTCACAGTTCCTCGCTTAATAATAAACAATTTCAATAATACATGACCCTTGGCTTGAGCCAAAACACAGGAATCTACTTTGTGTTGCATTGCATGTTTTTATTTGAATTGTCAACTAATTTATTGCCCCCAAAAATGTAATATTATCCAGTTCATGACTGTGACAATGTCATCTATAAACACATATGATGTATTTTCCTCTTCATATTCAGTAGTATACTGTATAATTCATTATGAAAAAATTTACTCCAGAATTTGATATTGAAATCCTAAATAAAATTTTCTGAACTCTTAACTATGACCATTAGAGTAATCCCAATAATATATTGAACAGCTAGAAATCCTAAGAAATTCTGAGGACACATCAAAGGTAAACTGTCACATAGAAATTCAGTTACGTATCTTTGACAAGAATGGAAATGAAACTTGTCAACTTGCACCGTCGTAAATATGAATTCAGCAGATTCCAAAGGTTAAAATACTTATTTCTCTCATACAGAATATCTCTCTGTCTCTCTCTCTCTCTCTCTCTCTCTCTCTCTCTCTCTCTCTCTCTCTCTCTCTCTATATATATATATATATATATATATATATATATATATATATATATATATATATATATATATATATATATATATATATATATATATATATATATATATATATATATATATATATATATATATATATATATATATATATATATATATATATATCTCTATTTTCTCTCTATGTATTTTTCTCTCTCTCTCTCTCTCTTTATGTATATGTAAAACTAAATAATAGTGCTGAATAATAATTCAATTCTTAGGTAGGAGTTATAGAAGAGAGAGAGAGAGAGAGAGAGAGAGAGAGAGAGAGAGAGAGAGAGAGAGAGAGAGAGAGAGAGAGAGAGAGAGAGAGAGTTAGTTACACGTGCGGTTCTTTGTTACAGGATGTGATATCCAAAACCTGTCTTTTACTGGTATCTGACCTGTCAGGGAAAAACAGGGGAAGTGGAAGTAATGTAAGGATCATTGAAAGAAAGGGGAGAGAGGAAGAATAATGGGCAGGAAGACACAAGAAAGAAGAATTCGATAACAGGAGGAGTCGAACGATTTTTGGAGAATGGAAATTTGAGGATTTTGACTTTTTTTTTTTCTCTCTCTCTTTTTTTTTGGTGTAACCGTTTGAAGGAAACCCTAGCATTTGGGAGTCGTGTCTAATGGCTCTAGCAACCGGGTGCCTTTTCTTGCCCAGGCCTGAAGGAAACAATTGAAGGAAGGAAAAATAAATGAGAACTTATTAAAAAATAATTTTTAGACCACGTGCTACATCCATCAACCAGCTGCCTTTTGTAGCCCAGGCCTGAAGGAACCAAGGAAGGGAAAATAGGTAGAGATTTATTCAAAAGTAAATTATACACCAGTACTAAATCTGGCAATCAGGTGCTTTTCTAGCCCAGGCCTGAAGGGAACATTTGAAGGAAGGAAAAAATGGTGGAGAAATCTTGACATTTGGGAGTCATCTGTAATAGACCTGGCAACCAGGTGCTTTTTGTAGCCCAGGCCAGAAGGAAACAGTTATTTGAAGGAAAAATGGTTGGATATCCAAAATCAATTATGGACCACCTGCTTACAGGAACAACTTGTGCAATGTATTAACCTTTCAGTTAATTCATCTTTAATCCTGATTTATAACAACAGCAACAACAACAACAATAATAATAATAATAATAATAATAATAATAATAATAATAATAATAATAATAATAATAATAATAATAATAATAATAATAGATTTAACTGTAATAGCAAAACTAAAGGACTCCTCAGAAATCCTGTAGGATATAGACCCAGCACTTTTCCGAAGGTCATGCGGCGGCCAGCGCCGTGTCCTTTGAAACTGGATAAGGAGAGAGAGAGAGAGAGAGAGAGAGAGAGAGAGAGAGAGAGAGAGAGAGAGAGAGAGAGAGAGAGAGGGTCAGGAGGTGGGTAATTATGTGACCTGGTTTGGCCTATTCAAACCCTTGGCTTAGGTTACAGGTCATTTGTGTTTCCTCAAATGAGAAAGGAGTTAGTTTTGTAAGGGACGCTCAGATTCGCTCCATTGCTAAGATTATTATTATTTTTATTATTATTATTATTATTATTATTATTATTATTATTATTATTATTATTATTATTATTATTCTCAAATTCTTATACATGCAGAAAGGAAATTAATTTTTAAGGCAAGTCTTAAGAATAAACTACGGAATTTTTAAGAGAAAAAAGGAATAATAATAATAATAATAATAATAATAATAATAATAATAATAATAATAATAATAATAATAATAATAATATCCTTTATTTCATCTCGGGGACATATACAGAGATAAACAACGTAGAAACAGGTATTATTATTATTATTATTATTATTATTATTATTATTATTATTATTATTATTATTATTATTATTATTATTATTTTAAAACTGAAAATATGAAGAAGAGGAGAAGGAGCAATAATAATATAATAATAATAATAATAATAATAATAATAATGGAAATCAACTCAAAATCAAATGTACATTACATACAGATATATATATATATATATATATATATATATATATATATATATATATATATATATATATATATATATATATATATATATATATATATATATATATATATATATATATATATATATATATATATATATATATATATATATATATATATATATATATATATATATATATATATATATATATATATATATATATATATATATATATATATATATATATATATATATATATATATATATATATATATATATATATATATATATATATATATATATATATATATATATATATATATATATATATATATATATATATATATATACATATACACACACAAATAATGCCCCAGTGCTAACCAGTAAACCAAATTCTTCCTCATCTAACCACGCAAAATCTAACCAGTCAGTCACAATTACCACAAAATTTATCAACAAGACCGAAGACAATTTTCCCTCAAGACCCAACAAGCAGCGTCTCTCACCTCAAAGCGGGCCAAACATCATATCCGTCATCATTTGGATTTCGGGGAAGAGGTTGTGGGGGGGGGGCCACAAACGCACCGACCGGAAGTGGAGAGGTTTAAGAATGGGCGAGGCGGCTTATTTTGTTGTCAGCCCAACGCCAGATCCTTCATACATTCATTCAACGAGACATCCGGTGGTCTTAACCTAAGCCAAAGTCTTTGTAGAGGGTCTTAGATAGTGTGTCGTATGTTGTGGATAAATATCATTATGAATGGGCTTAAGACATTGACCTGAAATTTCGGGGCTTGATTTTCAGTTGCATTTTGTTTTATTATATGTAAGGACTTTCTCTAATTATAACATTTAAACATTCGCAAATGTTTAACGTTTTCCAAAACAATCTTTTATCATTCGTTTAACTCCTCCACACATCCCCAGATGCCGAATGTTTCTTCAAACTACGGAACATTGACAACTCCTCAACATTCCCTTAACCACATCTATACCTCCACAGATGTCGAATGTTCCCCCAAACTACGGAACATCGACAATTCCTTAGCATTCATTAACCACATCCAGACTCCACAGATCTCGAACGTTCCCCAAAACTACGGAACCTCGACAATTCCTTGATATTCCCTTAACTACATCCACAAATGTCGAATGTTTCCTGAAACTACGGAACATCGACAATTCCTTAACATTCCTTAACTACATCCACACATCCACAGATGTCGAGTGTTCCCCGAAACTACGGAACATCGACAATTCCTTAATATTCATTAACCACATCCACAAATGTCGAATGTTTCCTGAAACTACGGGACATCGAAAATTCCTTAACATTCCTTAACCACATCCACAGATGTCGAATGTTTCCCAGAAACTACGGAACACCGACAAGTCCTCAGCATTTCTTGACCGCATCCACAGATCCACAAATGTCGAATGTTTCCCAGAAACTACGGAACATCGACAATTCCTTAGCACTCCTTAACCACATCTACACCTCCACAGATGTCGAATGGAACCTCGATAATTCCTTAACATTCCTGAACCACATCTATACCTCCACAGATGTCGAATGTTTCCCAGAAACTACGGAACATCGACAATTCCTTGACATTCCCTTAACCACTTCTATACCTCGACAGTTCTTCAGCATTCCTTAACCACATCTATACCTCCGCAGATGTCGAATATCCCCCGAAACAACGGAACATCGACAATTCCTTCGATAACAACAAGTCCTCATCTTCTGACCATTTGCCAAAGTCCATTTCCTTGGTCACAATGTCTCTCCTTCTCGCTTATATCAAATTTCGTTAACCGTTCCGATGATTAATGATTTACTGACACGTGGCAGAGATTAGGAGGCATTAACGAGGCCGGCCGCTTGTCTATGGGGAGGGGGGAGAGGATAGGGGAGATAATAGGGGAGATAGGAGTAGTGGCTAGTGGGGGGAGTGTTAGGGGGCTAACAGACAGGGTGTTGAAATGTAGAGTTTGAGTCATTATGGTTTTCGGGGTAACACATGGATGGACATTACACTGGAGACTCTAGGTGGATAATAATAATAATAATAATAATAATAATAATAATAATAATAATAATAATAATAATAATAACAAAACTTTGTTCCAGCTCAGATATATATATATATATATATATATATATATATATATATATATATATATATATATATATATATATATATATATATATATATATATATATATTTTTTATTAATTCGTTTATCTACACCAAGGAAATATATTTCATTTGTTTACCTATAATAATAATAATAATAATAATAATCTTAATAATAATTAATAATAATAATAATAATAATAATAATAATAATATTATTATTATTATTATTATTATTATTATTATTATTATTATTATTATTATTATTATTATTATTATTATTATCATGAGATGATCATGATATTACTATTTGCCTAAAAATTAAAGCTTATATTTAAATCATTTTAAAATTCCTCTTTATTTATAAATATTAACACATACAGAATGATGCAGTTTCCTTACAAGCCACTTTTTGGTTTAGTTATTATTATTATTATTATTATTATTATTATTATTATTATTATTATTATTATTATTATTATTATTATTATTATGAAAAGAAAGTACATGAAATAACTACTTCTCTGTCTGTATGTATGGATATATATTTATGTATTATATCATACAGAATGCTAAATGGATGATTAAAGCCTCTGTAACAATGAGATATATGTATCCATGTATTATGTATCCTCCCTATGAGAATGGTCATTTTTGTGGATACGTAGCTTGGATGTATCCGGTTAGATACAAGCTTATGGGAAAATCCCAAAGGGGATTCTCGTTTATGCCAACATACAGGATACTTAAAAATAATAGTCCACTGTGTATGTGTTCATATGTATGTCATCCATCATACAGAGCTCTGAGGAAAGGATACATGTCTAAGAGTATGTATCCATGTATCATTATACGTATCTTCCCATACAGGATACTTAAAAAAACCATAGCTGTGAATAACATACAGGATAGACAAAAAAACTTGGTTGTGAGTGTGTGTGTTTTCACATGTATGTCATCCATTATAAGGAGCTTTTTGAAGAAAGGATACATATGTCTCAGAGAATGTATCCATGTATTCATGATTCATTATAAAGGAAAACTTATCCTTCCATGCAGTATGCCATCCATTATCAAGCTTTGAGGAAAGGATAAATATGTCTCAGCTCTGTGCATGTATTTTAAGTATCCTCCCATCCGTCTTAAGAAGCTTTGAGGAAAGGATACATATGTCTCAGAATATGTATCCTTACAAGTATCCTCCCATGCAGAATTCATTATAAAGGAAAACCTTAGCCCTATGTATATGTTTTAAGTATGCCATCCATCATAAGAAGCTTTGAGGAAAGGATACATATGTCTCAGAGTATGTATCCATGTATCCTTGCACGTATCCTCCCATGCAGGATTCATTATAAAGGAAAACATTAGCTCTGTTTGCATGTATCCTTTGAAGAAAGGATACAATACATGTCTCAGAGTATGTATCCATGTATCCTTATATGTATCCTCCTATGCAGGTTTCATTACAAAGGAAAGCCCTAGCTCTGTGTATTTGTTTTAAGTATACCATCCATCATAAGAAGCTTTGAGGCAAGGATACATATGTCTCAGAGCATGTATCCATGTACCCTTACACGTATCTTCCCATGCAGAGATGTCTATGGGAACAGAGCCGTTGGTCGCCGCCTGTCCTCCTCATCTGTCTCCTGCTCCCTCACCCCCACTCCGGAGGGAGTTTTTAACCTTCCCTTCCTCGACCCGTCCGAATTTTTTGCGACCCTTGGCTGCTGGAGAAGATGTGCGTGACGGAGGGGATAATGGAAGTGGCCCCTCTGGTCGCCATTTCTCTCTCTCTCTCTCTCTCTCTCTTCTTCTTCTTCTTCTTCTTCTTCTTCTTCTTCTTCTTCTTCTTCTTTCTTCTCCCTCTGGTCTCCCTTTTTGGTTGTCATGCGTAACAATTCTTCCATCACTTCATGCCTTCTCCCTTTTTCTGGTTTGCCATTCTGGTTGCCATACATGTAAATTCCCCTGGTTATCATACACCACTCCCCTGGTTGTTATATACACCACTCCCCTGGTTGGCATACATCCCTTTCACCTGGTTTGTCATACACCACTCACCTGGTTGTTATATACAACCCCTTCCCTGTGTTGTCATACACAACTTTCCTCCCTGGTTATACACCATTTCCTTGGCTTTCATGCATACATTTCACCTTGGTTGTCATACACCACTACTCTGGTTGTTATACTCACTACTTCCTGACTATCATACACATTTTCTCAGTAGTTATCATACTGTCATACAAACAAATGCCCTCCCCCTGGTTATTAAACCCCTTTCTCACTGGTTATCATACACTTCCTTCCACTTTCATCATACACACACCTTATCTTGGTGATCATACACCTAGTTACATTGGTTGCTATACACCTCTTCTTATTTGTTCATACACTCAATTTCTCCTGATTTTCATATACACTTCCTCTTAGTTGTCATACATCTTGATTCTGGTTCTCATACATCACTTCCCTTGTTTTCATACACCCCTTTCCCTTGGGTGCCATACACCTCCCTCGCTAAAAGGTTGCCATACGCCTCCCTCCCAAAGGTTGCCATACACCTCCCTCCCTAAAGGTTGCCATACAACCCCCTCTCCCCCCGTGGTTGCCATACATCCCCTCCCAAAAGGTTGCCATACAACCCCCTCCCCCTGGTTGCCATACAAACACCTCCCCTGGTTGCCATACAAACCCCTCCCCCATGGTTGCTATACAACCCCCCAACCAACCTCCCCTGGGTGCCATACACCCCTCCCCATGGCTGCCATACAACCCCTTCCCCATGGCTGCCATACAACCCCCCATGGCCCCATGGCCTACCCTCATGGTTGCCATACAACCCCTACCCCCATGATTGCCATACAACCCCTTAACCCCATACAACCCCCTCCCTTCAGCTTGCCATACACAATTCCCCCTCCCCTCCCCCTTCCCTTTTCTGGTCACAAACCAGACCTAAGTGATTCGCCTTGCCTGCGTAGCCATACCAAAATACTTCACCCTCTCTTTGACAATGTGGCCCACCTCTTCCACCCACAGGGTCCTCATGTCCTCCTCCTCCTCCTCCTCCTCCTCCTCCACCAGTGGATCTGTCTCCTCCAACTTTCTAGAGTTACTTGGGTGTATCTTTTAACTACTAATTTAGTTTCGCAAACGCTGTCATCAACGTCTGTCTCAATCTTGTACTGTAAGATGTGTTCTTTCCCATGACGGTTCTGCGCCGTCTGACCGTCAATGGTCTCTTTTCTTATTGTTATTGCTTTTTTTCAGAATTTTGGAAATGTGTACTTTCAGCGTTTTGCTGTATTTTTCTGAAGGTCAAAATGAGTTTAATGTTTATGTGCTGTTATTTTGTTTATTTTTTTTTTTTTCTTTTCCAAAACGGTTCTACGCCGTCAATGGCCTCTTTTCTTATTATTGTTTTTTTTCCTGAATTTTGGAAATGTGTATTTTTTAATGTTTTGCTATATTTTTCTGAAGGTTAAAATGAGTTTAACGTTTTTGTGCTGTTATTTTGTATCATTTTTTTTTTTTTCCCCCATGACGGTTCTACGCCGACAATGGTCTCTTTTTTTATTATTATTTTTTCCAAAATTTTGGAAATGTGTATATTTAGTTATTTACTGTAATTTTCGGAGGTTTAAAATGAGTTTAACGTTTATGTGCTGCTATTTTGTATAATTTTTTACTATTTTTTGCTTTCCCATGACGGTTCTACGCCGTCTGACCGTCAATGGTCTCTTTTTTTATTATTGTTTTTTCAGAATTTCGGAAACGTGTATTTTTAGTTTTTTGCTCTATTTTACGGAGGTTTAAAATGAATTTAGCCTTTTTGTGCTGTTATTTTGCATAATTTTATTTTTTTTTTCCAAAACGCTTCTACGCCGTCAAGGGTCTCTTTTCCTATTATTGTTTTCGTTTCAGAATTTGGGAAATGTGAATTTTTAGTTTTTTACCTTATTTTTCTGAAGGTTTAAAATGAGTTTAGCCTTTTTGTGCTGTTATTTTGTATTAGAGTTTTTCATTTTGTTATTTTTTTCGTTTCCATGACGACTCTACAGTCTAACCGTCAATGGTGTCTTATTTTATTCTTGTATTTTTTTCAGAATTTTGGAAATGTATATTTTTGTGGTTCTTATTGTATTTTTTCTCTGGAGTTTTGAAATGTATTTAAAAAAATTTCTTTTTATTTAATCTGTATAACAGCTGTCCTTTTTTAAATATTATATTTCTACTCTGTCACTAACATCTTTAAATTATTACATTTTCCGGAGTTTCAAAATGAGTTTGAAGAATTTCTGTTTTTTTTATTTATTTTGTATAATGGTTTTTCCTGTTTTATTTTTTTTATATTTCTTCTGTCTGTCAAAACTGTTTTTTAAAATTATTTTTCTTTCCCTTTTTTGTGGAGTTTCGGAGATTTTAAAGATATCATGTCTTCATGATTTAAACAAATTTTTGAAATACTGTTTTACAATATTTTAAAAATATACAGAAAAAAATTATCATAAAGCATTGCAAAGGTACAAAATCAATGACTTGCCTAATTTTTTTTATTAAGATTATTAATTTCACTTTTGTCTATTGTATTAAACAGAAATTCACTGACAAAGGTTTGTCGTCAGACCAAATTAACATTGGGGAATGTAACAACTAATAATAATAATAATAATAATAATAATAATAATAATAATAATAATAATAATACTCTCAGGGATGCAGTAAGTTAACGAAAAAGTACAAATGATTTGACAGACTTCGTTTAAGACAATACAAATTCACTGTATAATAATAATAATAATAATAATAATAATAATAATAATAATAATAATAATAATAATAATAATAATAATAATAATAATAGTGATAACAGATACTCAACCACGCATGCGCACTTCTAACTGAGGAAGTTCAATACCAGTTTCAATGGAAGCAAGTAGAATTATTTGCTATAATTACCTTATCTTCTCCGATAAGCTTTCAAAAAATAATCGCTGCAAAGATTATTAAAAGATAACAATTATCATAACACAGTTCACAAAACTGCGATACGCTTTATGAATATATTTTTACATAAAAGATTTTAATTATCGCACTGCATAATCCAAAAATGAAAAAATTAATAAAAACTGATACAGTAATACGCTTGTTGAACAACTGGCGCCTAAAATCAGAAACGGTAAAATCGGGAATTTAAGATTAAGAGTTATTGATCAATAAAGACTATAATATTTATTTACTAATGAAGATTACAAAAGATTTTGGGTAAAGACTAAGAAAGACTCCCGAAATGTTTACCATTAATAGATGTTGAAGAATATCTTATTCACGATGAATAAAAAAATCCAGTTAGTTATTGATTAAAAAATGACTCGAGGTGAACACCATGATGGTTTTAGGATTAAAGTGAATTAGGAAAAAAAGACTTATTAAGGACTAGGGATGAATAAGTAAGACTCATATAAGAGACCAAGTAAGACTCCAGCCAGTTTAACATAAGAAAGACTCCTGGAAAAGACTAAAAAGTCTCCTGTCGACTTAGAAAGACTCCAGTCATTTTAAAATAAGAAAGGCCCCTTGCAGAGACTTAGAAAAAAGACTCTTGTCAATTTGAATACGGGATCATGTCAAGACTAAGGAAGACTCCAGTCACACTAGTATAAAAAAGATTTAAATAGATTTAGAAAAAATAAGACTACTATCAAAGACAAGAAAGACTCCAGCCAATTTAGAATATATAAGATTCCTGTCAAAGACCAAGAAAGACTCCAGCCAATTTAGAATATAGTAAGATTCCTGTCAAAGAGCAAGAAAGAGTCCAGCCAATTTAGAATACATAAGATTCCTGTCAAAGATCAGGAAAGACTCCAGGCAGCTTAACATCAGGAAGACTCCAGGTAATTTAGAATATACAAGATTCCTGTCAAAGACCAAGAAAGACTCCAGCCAGCTAAACGTAAGAAAGACTCCACTTAATCTAGCAGAGGCCCACCCCCTCAAAGAAAAACAAAATAAAGACATATCAAAGACTAAGAAAGACTCCAGTCAGTCTATCATAAGAAAAAAAGACTACAGTCAATACAGAATCAATAATAAGACTCCCGTCAAAGACCAAGAAAGACTCCAATCAATATAGAATCAATAAGACTCCCTTCAAAGACCAAGAAAGACTCCATTCAATATAGAATCAATAAGACTCCCGTTAAAGACCAAGAAAGACTCCAGTCAATATAGAATCAATAAGACTCCCGTCAAAGACCAAGAAAGACTCCAGCCAATATAGAATCAATAAGACTCCCGTCAAAGACCAAGAAAGACTCCAGTCAATTTAGACTTAATAAGACTCCCGCCAAAGACCGAGAAAGACTCTTATTGACGAATAAAATATATAGAATCAATAAGACTCCCGTCAAAGACAAAGAAAGACTCCAGCCAATATAGAATCAATAAGACTCCCGTCAAAGACCAAGAAAGACTCCAGCCAATATAGAATCGATAAGACTCCCTTCAAAGACCAAGAAAGACTCCAGTCAATTTAGAATGTATAAGACTCCCATCAAAGACTAAGAAAGACCCTTATTGACAAATAAAATAAATCAAACAGCTTTCAATTAACGAGTGAAAGACTCAGCGGCCCAAAATCAGCGATAAGAGACATTCCCCGTTGGACCACATAAATCATGTGACTCCTTTGCACATCCATCATACTCCCGACA
>NC_089796.1:2080000-2110000 GCF_040412425.1 Macrobrachium rosenbergii | reverse complement strand
CACTAACGTGAGATAATTTTTGGAAGCTACTTTATTTTTTTTTCAAAGCAGACATCACTAACGTGAGATAATTTTTGGAACCACCTTTTTTTTTTATTTAAAGTAGACATCACTGGCGTGAGATCATTTTTGGAAGCTGCTTTTTTTTCTTCAAAGCCGACATGACTGGCGAGAGATAATTTTTGAAGCTACTTTTTCTTTTTAAAATAGACATCACTAGCGTGAGATAATTTTTGGAAGCTACTTTTTTTAAAAAGTAGACATCACTAACGTCAGACAATTTTTGTAGGCTACTTTTTTTTTAAAGTAGACATCACTAACGTGAGATAATTTTTGGAAGCTACTTTTTTTCTAAAGTAGACATCACTAGCGTGAGATCATTTTTGGAAGCTACTTTTTTTCTTCAAAGTAGACATCACTGGCGTGAGATAATTTTTTGAGCTACTTTTTTTTTTTTAAAATAGACATCACTAGCCTGAGATCATTTTTGGAAGCTACTTTTATTTTAAAGTAGACATCACTAGCTGAGATAGTTTTCGGCAGCTACTTTTTTTTTTATTTAATGCAGACATCACTAACGCGAGATAAATTTTCTAATTAAATTAATTATAAAAATAATTCATTTAATGAACACCGGATTCCATTTCTAAAACGTCGTGTAATACTCCCATGTATCAGCTGCTTTTAATCAAGATATGCAACTCCTTCATTAGTAACAAATTGTACCTAATTAAACCATTATGTCATTAAATTGGTTTTACAGTGAAAACAATTAGAAAAGTTATGAAGCTTGCTTATCGGAATCATTTATATCTTTTAATAATATACAGTGGCGCGGAAATTAAGAAATTATTTTAATTAAAAGATTATGCCATAAAAATTAATGATTTTTGAGTGAAACCAAATAAAAAGAGAGATTATGCATCAGAACTATTTATTCTCAGTTGAGGTATGTACAAAAGGCATTTGTTTTTCAGATATCATTTTGGAACCTTATAACAGCGTCCTACATTACTGAAACGCTACATTTTTCAAAAATAAACCCAGTAGGGAGCCATTGCCGTTTGTGCAACTCACGTGGTACACTGTAGGCATTACGATAATTGTTTGCAGGGTCCCTTCGTCCCCTAGAGGCACCCCCACTTCTTAACCTTTTACTATACAAACGTTTTTTCTTCATTTCTTCCATTTTGCTGTCCAACGCCTCTAACTCCCTCTTTTCAATGTCTTGAGCGCTGAATGGCTGAAAGAGCTTGGCTGTATAACCAAAATTTCATAATTTAAATGAATTTCAAGTATACTGTAACAAGTAAAAAATGCGCGGAAGTTTCTTCGACGCAATCGAGTTTTCTGTACAGCCGCTACATCGTTTAATCAAGGCCACCGAAAACAGATCAATTTTTCGGTGGTCTCGGAATAATGTTCTATGAGCCGCGGCCCATGAAACTTTAACCACGGCCAGGTGGTAGCGTAGCCTATATCGTTGCCTGAAGAACGATTATGGGTAACTTTAACCTTAAATAAAATAAAAACTACCGCTGCTAGAGGGCTGCACTTTGGTATGTTTGATGATTGGAGGGTGGATGATCAACATAACAATTTGCAGCCCTCTAGCCGCCGTAGTTTTTAAGATCTGAGGGCGGAAAGAAAAAGTGCGGACAGAATAAAGTGCGGACGGACAGACAAAGCCGGCACAATAGTTTTCCTTCACGGAAAACTAAAAATCAACTTAACTTCCATATGGAAGCATATATTGCCCAGCTCCAACTATACATTTGGTCTCAATTAACGACCTAACAGAAACGCCGCCTGTTCAGACAGACAGACAGACAGACAAGACAAGACGGGCACACGGCAACCCCAGACAGAATCCAACCATAGGGCGGAAGGGTATGTAAGCCGTGACAGAGATGCCGGAGTCCTGTTGTATAGGATACCCGGACAGCGACATAGGACAGGCGGTAATATTTATCCATTTCTCATTTCCTTAGGGATCGTCTTACATGAGTCCTATGTCAGGGATGAGTCTCTCTCTCTCTTTCTCTCTCACACACACACACGCACAGAGAGAGAGAGAGAGAGAGAGAGAGAGAGAGAGAGAGAGAGAGAGAGAGAGAGACCGCTGCGGTCTGCTGAGAGAACGGATTGGTCTCTTCTCTTAATTCTTCTAAAAGGTCTTTTTTTTTTTTTATTCACTTTTTTTTGTAGGATTCGCTGAGCTGCTGGGATTGGTCTTGTGATTTTGTGTATGTATGTATGTATGTATGTATGTATGTATGCATTATTATTTAGGAGGGAAACTGTCTCGTATACATGATATTGTCATATTTAAAAAATTTAAAGTTATTATTATTATTGTTATTATTATTATTATTATTATTATTATTATTATTATTATTATTATTATTATTATTATTATTATTATTATTATTATTATGGAAAAACTTTATGGAAAACGTCATCCTAATAGCGCTAATATAAATATAAAACACACTGTACCACGAAATTTTCAACTGCCGTAAATACAAAAACTATGAAGTAAAATATAAAAAACGATAAAATAAAAAAAATACAATTAAAAACGATAAAATATTCGAAATTTTCAACTGCCGTAAATACAAAAACTATGAAGTGAAATATGAAATATACTAAAAAACGATAAGAATTCTCTAAAAAAAAACCGCTCAAACTAAAGCAATTAAAAACATGGTAATACATATTAATTTCAATTTATCGAAAATCAAATATAGTTTTCACATTGCAATAAACATAATTTTCTTTAGGTGTTCTTGACGGGAAAGAGGCATGAAAAATAAATGATTTCAAATACCAATTATATAAAATTAAACTAATTATAAAATTATACCAAAACGAAAAGAAATAAGTGATCAGTTCACGATTTACGCTATCAAACTGAACTGAATTGAATATAGAATTTAGGCCAAAGGCCAAGCACTGGGACCTATGAGGTCATTCAGCGCTGAAACGGAAATTGACAGTTAAAGGTTTGAAAGGTGTAACAGGAGGAAAACCTCGATTGTTAGGAGAGGTTTAAAGAGAGTAAGATGGAAGAAAGAGAATATGAAAGGAGGTACAGTAAAAGGAACGAAAGGGGTTGCAGAAAGTTGCCCATTGAATGTTGATAAAAATGTCTTCCTATGGCGTCACATTTCATAAGAATGTTGGAAAAACTGTTGTCAAAAACGATCGCAAATATTAGCAAACATGAAAACCATTATCATTACAATAGCCTCCAAAGAGCCTAATAATAATAATAATAATAATAATAATAATAATAATAATAATAATAATAATAATAATAATACAGTTATTTCAGTTCGTAATATACCCTCAGAAACATTTTTTATGCTTTTAATTTTAAACTAGAATAATAATATCGAGAGGTTCTTGTAACTCAAACTATTGCTGCGTTGCTGTCAACGGCTTAATGGTAACAACAGCAATAACAATATTGCTGATAATAACGGTAGCAGTAACGAAAGATAATTAGTAACAATAAGAGGACACAGTATAATAATAATGAAAACAATAATAATATCGCTCATGGTGATAATTATGAAAAAAATAAATTATCAGCAAAAACTTGAAAATTACTGACTTTGGCAATGTAAGAATTTATGAAATTTTTGATTGCAAAAATGTTTACAACTTTTACACATGGGTTCCAGTAACAGTTATTAATAGTCATTAGCGATGAATGAATATATACATATACATAGATTTAATATATTGTGTGTGTGTGTATTATGAGACTTAAATTCCGGAGGAGCCTTTTGTAATATGAAATTTCATTTGTTTTTTAAATTGTTTTAAATTTGATTATTGTTTTAAATTTGATATATATATATATATATATATATATATATATATATATATATATATATATATATATATATATATATATATATATATATATATATATATATATATATATATATATATATAATATTCGATCAATACCAAATGCTTGTGTAGAACTCTGTCATTCACGGTTCTCGGCCCGAATTGCAAATTGAGCTTTAAGGTATCGGTGAATTAAGAGCACAAAAATTTTTGCACATCTAATTTTATTTCAATAAATTCATTCAATTTAATTGTATTTAATTTGTGCGATTTAATTAACTGATTTGCCTGCTCTCAATCAAGCGAAATGATTATAATCACAACAATATACTTTATTTCAGACCCTCAAAATTACATTAGCCAGATTAATATTTTTCTCTTTAATTTAAAATCTGACGGATAGGCGACCCAACGCCTTATGTAGCCCAGGGCTTGACGAAAGATAGGAAGAGAGTTAACAGGTAAAAAATGCGCCGAAGTTTCTTCGGCGCAATCGACTTTTCTGTACAGCTGCTACAGCGTATAATCTATCTTTCGGTTGTCTCGGTATAATGCTGTAAGAGCCGGGGCCTATGAAACTTTAACCACGGCCTGGTGATGGCCTATCCTATATTATTGCCAGAAGGACGATTATGGCTAAATTTAATCTTGAATAAAAGAAAATCTACTGAGGCTAGAGGGCTGCAATTTGGTATGTTTGGTGAGTGGTGGGTGGATGATCAACATACCCATTTGCAGCCCTCTAGCCTCAGTAGTTTTTAAGATATGAGGGCGGACAGAAAAAGTGCGGACAGAAAAAGTGCGGACGGACAGACAAAGCCGGTACAACAGTTTTCTTTTACAGAAAACTAAAAGTAAGGTTTAATCCCAAAAATAAATCAACGCGCCCCCTCCCCTACCACAAGTGTCTCGTTCTCCAAGGCAGAGGAGCTTCGGCGCCTCACAAAAGGTGTAATATATACGGTAAAAATAACTTAATAATTTATCAAAATAAATGACAGGACATGAAAGGTAAATTTCCAAAAGGTGAAAATGAACATTCGCAGAATGCTAAATGTTAATTGGAATTTAACACCGACAATTTACATCTATACAGCGTTGGGGAAAGCAAAATTACCCTGTCATTATAACACTGCAACAAACGCTGCTTTCTGCATTTCCTCTTATCTTCCATTACAGAATTTCAAAAGAGCATCATATTTTTTCGGGAGCTTGAATTTCATGTCAGTTGTCCCTTTGGGCTTGTTCCATATTGAATATGGTTCATCTTCTGAATAATAATAATAATAATAATAATAATAATAATAATAATAATAATAATAATAATAATAATAATAATACTATATTCGTTGGAAGCTTGAATTTCAAGCTGTGGGCTGGATCTATATGAATAGGGTTGTTCCATAATGAATAATAATAATAATAATTAATAATAATAATAATAATAATAATAATAATAAACAATATAATAATAATAATAATAATAATAATAATAATAATAATAATAATAATAATAATAATAATAATAATAATAATAATAATAATAATAATAATTAATAAAATAAACACTAGAATGGAAGCTTGAATGACGGATGGGCTTGTTCCATAAAAAATATTTTTTATAATAATTTTTTTAATAAAAAATAATAATAAAATTTAATAATAAAATAACAAAAAACTTTACATTAACCTAACTTATGACGGTATGCAAAAAATATTTTTACGATTTTTTTCCTGAAAAATGCAAATTTATTAAAATTAACCAACCTAACTCAGGTCAACGTATATCCCAAAATGCTTTATTGCAATGCTTTACTTGAAATTTTGAATGTCAAAAAAGCCGATTTGCTTTGCACTTGACAAATCAAATAAAAGCAGAACTGATTCCCATATCATAAAAATAACAAAATTAATTTTTATCATTTTCGATGGAATAGAAACCAAATATAACTTCCAGAATACTTTACCTAACCTAACTCAGGTCCACAAAAATCATAAAATACCTTATTCTGATGGTTTACGTGAATTATCACTGTCATAAAAGTCTATTTACTTTGGAAGTCAAAGCGATGCCACCGTTCAAAGCACGTTCTGCTTTCACATCGCTTATATTCTCTTTCAGGTTCCGATTTTATTATTATTATTATTATTATTATTATTATTATTATTATTATTATTATTATTATTATTATTATTATTATTATTATTAAACAGAACATGAACCCTGTTCATATAGAACAAGCCCACCGCAGGGGCCACTGACTTGAAATTCAAGCTTCCACAGAATATAGTATTTATCTGATTATTATTATTATTATTATTATTATTATTATTATTATTATTATTATTATTATTATTATTACATGAACCCTGTTTATTACTAAACAGAACATGAACCCATTTATTATTATTATTATTATTATTATTATTATTGTTATTATTATTATTATTATTAGAACTCTCTTCATAGTCCACCACAGGAGCCACTGACTTGAAACCCAACCTTCCACAGAATATTGTTATTCAGAGGATGAACTCTCTTCATATGGAACAAGCCCACCACAGGAGCCATTGACTTGTAATTCAAGCATCCAAAGAATATGGTATTCATCTGAAAGAAGTAATAGGATGTAGGCTAATAGGAGATACAGAAAATTCAATTATTATAGAAAAGATAAATTAACAAATTATCAAATAGACAGATAAAAATGTAAGTAAATCCTTCAAGGAGCGGGGTTTCCGTTCTGTTTGCATTTGCACCCAAGATGCACAATCTGTTTGCCTATATTTCTATTTTTCTGTTACTGGTTATTTACATAAATAAAGAGAGGAAAAAACCGTTTAAAATATATTGGATTCTATTGTTTGTTAAAATGTTTTGATCATAAATTAAATGGGTTTTTCTTTACAATAATTTCATGCTACGACAAATGAAGATCGAAGAGGGATAATTTAGAGTTTGCATAATAATAATAATAATAATAATAATAATAATAATAATAATAATAATAATAATAATAATAATAATAATTCTCATAAATCTATTTACCTGTTGATTCTCTTATAGATAATTTTATTATTTTGTAGTCAGTACTTAATAATAATAATAATAATAATAATAATAATAATAATAATAATAATAATAATAATAATAATAATAATTCTCATGAATTTATTTACCTGTGAATTCTCTTATCGACAATTTTATCATATTGCAGTTAGTACTTAATAATAATAATAATAATAATAATAATAATAATAATAATAATAATAATAATAATAATAATAATAATAATAATAACCTTGCCTATGGGCAGCTCAAGGATCAAGAGACCGTGCTGGCATATAGACGCTTTACGTAAGAAAAACGTTATTATATTATAGTCACTACTTCAATAATAATAATAATAATAATAATAATAATAATAATAATAATAATAATAATAATAATAATAATCTTGTCTATGAGCCGCTCAAGGATCAAGAACCCTTGCTGGCATATAGACGCTTAATCTAAAAATTGTATATGTTGAAATACATTATTTCCTTTAGCGTTAAGTTTTCTTAATGCGTGTCTATCTGTATTTATTTTTATTTATATAAAAAATCGGATTTTATTTGTACCTATATTTGATATTCTTATCATTTTCAATAAAATATTGGATGCTATGTCTGCCTATATTTATCTTATTTATTCCCATAATGAATGATTTTTTTAGCGAAAAGTTTTGGCATATAATGGATTTTATAAATATAGAATTATAAAGAATTATCATTATCTTTTAAAATAAATTTGTTATTGAAGGAATAATGGACATTCTTTTATCTCTATATGATGCTAATTACTCAATCCGATAATTGTTCAATGTTGATTTTAATTGCTCCATTTTTTCCATCAATAAATTGCCCGCCCCGTCGGCTTTTCTCAAAAATTATCTTTGGAATTGCTTCCAGGTTTGCAAGTTTTGGATTGATAACACTTTTGCCTCTTTTAATAACGGAAACAAAAATATATTTATTAACAGTATATATATATATATATATATATATATATATATATATATATATATATATATATATATATATATATATATATATATATATATATATATATATATATATATATATACATACATATATATATATACATACATATATATAATACATACATACATACATATGCATACATATGTATATATTTATATACACAGGTATGTATGCTTTATGAATAAGATTACAAACGATCATAAACACGGCACTTAAAATTCCATCAGCGCCTTTATTACCAAAAATTCTACCAACGGACATAAACATAAATAAGTATTTGTGCTTGAACGCAGCCTATCAAGGTAGATAATCTCTGGTAGATAACCACTGGTAGATAATCACTGGTAGATTATTTACTTACCCATGGCCGCCAGAGCCGGATCCGGATACGGCAAACTCGGTAACATGTCCACGGTTTTCTCGCTTTTGATTGGCCCCATCGGTTTTGGCAATTCGGTTGTGCGTCCTCTTTCTCAAATTATTTTCGGCCGCCAGAATTGGTCACCCGTCTAAGCGTCGGCCACAATAAATCAAAATTTGGGTTTTTAAAGTTTCTACGGTCGGGAGTTTTGGTAAATTAGTAATTTTTGTCACAATTTTAATTGAATTTAGCTTTTTTATTTTAATCTTAATCTTTTTTTTTTCAGTTATCAATCATCACTTTTATATATATTTTACCGTTTTATTAAATATCTTTTTAGAGGAAATTATGAAAGTAACACTTGTAAGAATTTATCGGCGAAAAGTTTCATTTTTCACGAAAGTTTTCTTTAGGATTTTTCACAGGATTTTTCAGGATTTGAAACTGTCCGATTTACACGTCACCACTATTATCCGTCTGCCGTCTCGCAGACGGGCGTGCGGCACTAACGGGCGCGGGGAAAATCCACTTTCCCGGTGACGGGAACCCCTCTCTCGCTCTCCTCTCTTTCTCTCTCTCTCTCTCTTTCTCTCCCGCCCTCTCTCTCTCTTTCTCTAATCCGATGCGAATCTCACGGAGACATCGAGGCACAAAATGAGGCGGAAAGGGCGCCCTTTATCGAAGGCTTGACCAATATCTATAAGGCTCTGATTGATATCTGGAGGGGGAGTGATATTCAGGGGCGGGGGTGGGGTGCCAGGCCTTTTGAAAAGTGGGTGACAAGGGAGGCTTTCCTCTCTCTCTCTCTCTCTCCTTCACAGGGCCGATGTAGCGATAACGGCCATGAAGCACCGTGGTCTATGGAGCCGGAGGCACTCAACTGCGGTGGCACGGAGTGTAGCGGCACCTAGGCCCGAGTATGCATCAGTGCCTCTTCAGATACGCTTGTCAGACTGCGTAGCCGAAGGGGCGGGGCCCCATGACAGTTATGAGGGCTTGACCACGCCCCCCTCGCGGCAACTCCCCAATCGCGACTCGGAATTCCCAGTTAAAATTAACTCGAAATGCCCGACCGGCCAATGGCAAGCCGGGAAGGGAGGGTTCTGGGCTCTGATTGGTCGGAGGGTTTTTTAGACTCCGCCCCCTCTGCACGGTGTTTGGTCCATTCGCTCGTGTGGACCGTGGCGAAAGCGCGTATAGGTGGAACGGCGCCCCGGGCGCAGTCATAACAATATGCGAGTTTTCATGTGTCGCCGAGGGCGAGTGTGATGTCCATTTTTGTCGCAGCGGGAGTGTCGCATCGCTTTCCTTACTATGTCCAAAAATGAAACAAGGGTCCCCCCAAAAATCTAGTTGCAGGAAAATAAAATAAATATGTATCCTTCTACAGAATCCGGGAAATAAATTGGTAAAAATCGCTTTACGAAAATTTAGTGTAAAGAAAAAAATTAAATGAAACAATCCCCCAAAAATATATTGGCCGGGAAATTAAATAAATAAATGCTTTTTTATAAAATCACCCAAATAATTGGTAAAAATCGCTTCGTAAAAATTTGAAGTAAAAAATAAAAACAAATGAAACAAACCCCCAAAATTTATTGACCTAGAAATTAAATAAATAGATACCTTTTCATAAAATCCGCGAAATAAATTGGTGAAAATCGCTTTATGAAAATTTAAAGTAAAAAAAAAAAAAATGTATGCGCCGAAAAATTCAATAAATGTATCCTTTTTCATTAAACCCCTTAAATAAATTGGTCAAAATCTCATAATGAGAACGTAAAGTTAAAATAGATTAAAAATAAATGAAACAAGCCCCACCACCATAAATTTATTCTCCTGCAAATCAAATAAATAGAATATTTTCATAAAAACTCTCAAATAAATTAGTAAAATTCGCTGTATGAAAAAAAAAAAAATCAATGAATGCCCCCCAAATTGTTATCGCCAGAAAAATAAACAAATAATTTTTCATAAACCCCCACCAAATAAATTGGTAAAAATCGATTTATGAAAATAACAAATTAAGAAAATAATAAAAAAATAAAGTGCAACTCCCGCCTGAGTATTCCGGCGGGTTATCAAAATTGAATTTAGCCCCGCTCCGCTCAGTCGGGAGTTATGAATTAATAAAACATATTCCCATGCCTCGAGTGGCCCATAAGAAGAAGCCAGGAATTGAGAGAACAAAAAGACCTCTCTCTCTCTCTCTCTCTCTCTCTCTCTCTCTCTCTCTCTCTCTCTCTCCTGATTTTCATATCAACTCTGCTAAAATATGCAATCCGAGTTCAGGACATTTTGCCAAAGTAAATGATTTCATTTGCAGTTCTAAGAGTACCATACATCCATCCTCTCTCTCTCTCTCTCTCTCTCTCTCTCTCTCTCTCTCTCTCTCTCTCTCTCTCTCTCTCTCTACGGCTTCTGTGCTAGAGTTTTTGGCGTTTATGAAACGAGAGAATTTCTTTTCAAGTGACTAAATATGTCTCCTGAATGTTACTGATATTGCAAAACTCTCTCTCTCTCTCTCTCTAAATCTCTCTCTCTCTCTCTCTTTCTCTCTCTCAAAACTCTCTCTCTCTCTCTCTCTAAGGCTTCTATGAGTATTTGGCGTTTAATAAACCTTGGGAATTTCTTTGCGAGGGAATAAATATGGTCTCCCGAATTTTACTGAAATTGAGAAACCTCTCTCTCTCTCTCTCTCTCTCTCTCTCTCTCTCTATGGCTTCTATATGTTTCTTTGGGTTTAATAAACGAGGAAATTTCGCTGCGAGAGAATAAATATGGGGTTCTGAATTCTCTGAAATTCATAAATATATAGAGGACATGTGGGGTTTGTAATTGAAGGAAATGAATGAAATTGCGTGATTAGGTTAATTTTTTTTTGGAATTGCTGATTCAGCGATTTTTTTCCCCATTTTTGGATTGAAATGTTATTTCTTCTACCGAATATAAATAGGAAACAAAATGATGATAATAACAAATTATATAACAAATATCGTTCTATTTTAAGTGAAATATATATATATATATATATATATATATATATATATATATATATATATATATATATATATATATATATATATATATATATATATATATATATATATATATATATATATATATATATATATATATATATATATATATATATATATGTATATATATATATATATATAGATATATATATATATATATATATATATATATATATATATATATATATATATATATATATATATATATATATATATATATATATATATATATATATATATAGCAATTGCTTTTAATAGCATATATATATATGTATATGTATATGTATATATATATATATATATATATATATATATATATATATATATATATATATATATATATATATATATACATACACATATATATAATAATATAAAATCATTTAGTAACGCTATACTCGGTTAATGATGAATAATAAAAAAAAAATGATAAAAACTCATACCGATTTTTAACAGGATGTAAACGTGTGGATTAATTACTGACAAAGAATAAATCGATCACCACTTTCCAGTTTTACTTTTCTGTAGAAGAAAACTATTGTGCCGGCTGTGTCCGTCCGTCCGCACTTTTACTGCCCACAATTTTTCTATCCGTCCTCAGATCTTAAAAACCGCTGAGGCTAGAGGGCAGGAAATTGGTATGTTGATCATCCACCTTCCAATCATCAAGCATACCGAATTGCAGCCCTCTAACCTCGGTATTTTTTATCTTTATTTAAGGTTAAATTTAGCCATGACCGTGCTTCTGGCAACAATATAGGATAAGACACCACCGGACCATGGTTCAAGATTCATGGGCCGCGGCATAATACAGCATTGTACCGAGACCACCGAAAGATAGATCTATTTTCGGTGGCCTTGATTATACGATGTACAGAAAACTTGACTTGTGCAATTATTCTTCTCATTTTTGAAATTCAAGGTCATATTATGACAATCCGAGGAGTACTGAAACTATTCACAAGAAAATAAATTGAAATAAGTATACTCAGAGGTGTAATTTAATGAAAAACAAGGAAAAAATGCACTGAAGTTTCTTCGGCGCAATCGAGTTTTCTGTACATCCGCTACATCGTATAATCAAGGACACCGAAAATAGGTCTATCTTCCAGTGGTCTCGGTGTAAAGCTGCATGAGGCGCGGCCCCTGAAACTTTAACCAAAGCCCGGTGGTGGCCTGTCCAACATAGTTGTCAGAAGCACGATTATGGCTAACTTTAACCTTAAATAAAATAAAAACTACTAAGGCTAGAGGGCTGCAATTTGGTATGTTTGATGATTGGTAGGTGGATGATCACCATATCAATCTGCAGCCGTCTAGCCTCGGTAGTTTTTAAGATCTGAGGGCGGAGAGAAAAAGTGCTGACAGAATAAAGTGCGGACGGACAGACAAAGCAGGCAAAATAGTTTTCTTTAACAGAAAACTAAAAATCACTACCAAAGTTTATCAGAATGTATACACTAATGATTGTGGAGATTCAGAATGATATATGTACAAAGAAAATAATACGATTTTTTATCAAAGAAATTCCTATTTATGCGAGAGCTAGGTTCCACCAGTATACATAAAAATTAATAATGCATAAATGTTTAGCAAATTTATGATAAAACGGAAAAATAAATATAGAAACCCGTAATACAAAATATAAACAATAACTCTTCCAAATTCACAAGAACAAAAAAAAAAAAATCTGTAATTAAACAGGAATGTAAAACCCGCAAAAAAAACGTAAAATGTACAATAAAGGATTAACTGCTATGACAAACTAGTAAAAATATAAAAAAAAGAATGATACAAAATAATAATAAAAGATAAAAGCAAAAATAAAAAAAATGAAAAAAATTAATAATAATAATCTGAGTGCATTAAAAGAAACTTCAGAAATATACTTTTCAGTTTGAAAATAAGCGACAAACTGGCAACTGTATCAACGCTCCCATTGACCAACCTGTATTTTCAATAACTTTAGGTTAAGATATTATTTATAAATATTCCCTATAGATTAGCGAATGCTATCCGAATGGAGTAATATGTTAAATTACCTTACTATGATGCTCAAGATAATGAATAAATAAAAACTTCTGAGGCTAGAGGGCTGCAAATTGGTATGTTGATCATCCACCCTCCAATCATCAAATACACCAAATTGCAGACCTCTAACCTCAGTGGGTTTCTTTATTTTGATTTAAGGTTAAAATAGGTTAATCAAGTACCCATTAATAATTCTTACAATAAATTTCATGACTCACCTTTGCTAGCTCAGTTCTTCTTATTGGTTTCTTAGTTTCGGTTCCCGACGCTGAAAAAAACAAAGGAAAGCATTTTAATAAATGTGAAAAGGTTTGGAGACAATAACCCGTACTTTATTTGCTGTGTAATATGAATAATTCATTACTAGCGGATCCAGGGGGCGGGCCCCCCATGAAAAATAATGATAAAATAATAATATTGAAGATTTAGATAATAATAACATAATTCAGAAATATAAAAATGGGGAAAAATTAAAAATCGATTAAAAAATCGATTAAAGAAATGAATGCGTGTGTGTGTGTGTATAATATGGACACACACCCCCATGAAATTTTTGTGGACAGTGTAAAACAAAAAAAAAAAAAAGAACCTTTGCGCCATATATACGAGGGAGTTTATATCTTGTACAAAAATCGCAAAAATATACCTTTAAAAATTTGGTCTCATTTTGATAAAAGAGGAAAATATGCTGTCATTTTTTCTGTGTAATATGCATAATTCACAAGAGAAATTTGCGATAAGAATCTCTAAGAAACTTTGTGCCCTATTTCTTATACGAGGGTAGTTTGCGATCTTTTAGAGAAAATCTCAGAAAATAACCTTAAAAAACTTGGTCTCATTTTGATATAGAGTTTGCTGTAATTTTTTCTGTGTGTAATATGCATAATTCACAAGAGAAATTTGCGATAAGAATCTCTAAGAACCTTTGCGTCATATTTCATATATACTAGGAGAGTTTGAGATCTTGTACAGAAAATCTCAAAAAATAACACTAAAAAACTTGGTCTCATTTTGATGTAAGAGGAAAGTATGCAGTAATTTTTTTTTTTATCTGTGTAATATGAACAATTACAAGACAAATTTGCGATAAGAATCTCTAAGAATCTTTGTGACATATTTCATATACGAGGGGAGTTTGCGATCTTGTACAGAAAATCTCAAAAATAACCTTAAAAAACTTGGTCTCATTTTGATATAAGAGGAAAGTACGGTGTTTCAAAATAATTTTATATAAATAACCCATTATACGAAATAGCATTTATATGAGTTTATAAGTCCATATAGATCTATTAGGCACAAGGGGAATATATAACGGCTTAAGATTTTTCAGCGGAATTACTGTACATGATTTTACTTATATTTTGGCTGAAATAACTTTAGCTCTAACCACGAGCCGAATAATGTTTTTTTTTTATTCCATTTTTGTGGGACATACATTTAATATAAAACTTTCTTGGATAACAGGAAAGAGGCATTCCTATTTAACACCTCTCACTTCTGTCATATATGTACCTTCAAGTCTTTTTACAGTTCCTCCATTCCCTCTTCCTTTCTTCAATCTTGCTGTCCAACCTCTCTAACTTATACTTCTTGGTAAAACTGTGGTCTCTCTCCCAGTTCTACCTTTGGATCCTTATGCTTTATCTCCTTTATTTTCTGCATCTCTTTATCATGCTGTCCAGCCACTCCAACTCCCTCTTTTCGCTCTCCTAGGTGACCCAGTGCTTGGCTTGGCAAATATGAATATTTTCAAGCAATACAAAATAATATTATTAGGTATTAATAGAGTAATTTTTCTTGTTAACCTTTTGAAAATGCCAGCTAAAATTGCCGAGTTTCAGTAACAAATTCGGGAAATATTTTGATTCTGTTTTTCCTGAATAATAATAATAATAATAATAATAATAATAATAATAATAATAATAATAATAATAATAATAATAATAATAATAATAATAGTGGCTTTGATATAGATAACAGCATACAATGAATGCTAGGGATGGAATTAGCTAACGATATTGAATTTTATTTACATTAGAAAATTGTGAAGATGCACTAGAGATAATAATAATAATAATAATAATAATAATAATAATAATAATAATAATAATAATAATAATAATAATAATAATAATAATAATTTACTTAAGTTCCTGACCTTCTGATATAAAAGAATAGATATGTATTTTCTATATAAAACAAAGTAGGCTACATTGTCATGGCGAGAAAAAATGATAACAGCTACACTAATAATAATAATAATAATAATAATAATAATAATAATAATAATAATAATAATAATAATAATAATAATACTGACCGTGATATACACAGCAGCAATAAATGATTGCGAGAGATAGAATTAGATAACGACATTGAATACTAATAAAAATAAAAAGAATTGTGAAGATGCACAAAAATAATGATAACAGCCAGAATGAACTGACTAAATTCATTTTTTATTAACTTGACTTGAGCGAAAAGGACCCAGGTCCAATTCGTCGGCGAAATTTGAGGGCGGGACCAAAATTTCCAACAGCAGGTCTCAGATATGACGGATGACTGAATTTTTTCGCTCAGGTCAAGTTAATGAAGAATGAACTTAGTCAGTTAATTCTGTCTGTTCTCATTATTTGCGTATCTCCATATTTTTTTATTGTGATTAGTTTTTGATATCGTTGGCTAATTCCAATGATTTTCTGTTGGTGTCTGCACCACAGTCATTATTATTATTATTATTATTATTATTATTATTATTATTATTATTATTATTATTATCTAATCTAATACATCTTCACAGTTTTTTTAATGTAACTAAAATTTATTGTTAGCTAATTCCATCCCCAGCTTTCGTTTTTGGCTAATCTAAAGCCATCTTACAATTTTTTTATTATTATTAATATTAATTAGTTATTATTATTATTATTATTATTAATTCCAATCTAATGCATCTTCAATTTTTTTTTAAAATTCAGTATTATTAGCTAATTCCATCCCAAGCATCAGTTTTTTATGTTTGTATCATAGTCAGTTTTATTATTATTATTATTATTATTATTATTATTATTATTATTATTATTATTATTGTCTCTAATCTAATACATCTTCACAATTTTTTTAATGTAACTAAAATTCAGTATTATTAGCTAATTCCATCCCAAGCATTCGTTTTTTGCTCGTGTCTGTATCACAGTCAGTTTTATTATTATTATTATTATTATTATTTTATTATTATTATTATTATTATTATTATTATTATTAATATTATTATTATTATTATTATTATTATTATTATTATTATTATTATTATTGTCTCTAATCTAATACATCTTCACAGTTTTTTAATGTAACTAAAATTCAGTATTGTTAGCTAATTCCATCCCCAGCATTCGTTTTTGGCTAATGTCTGTATCACAGCCAGTTATTATTATTATTATTATTATTATTTATTATTATTATTATTATTATTATTATTATTATTATTATTATTATTATTATTATTATTATTTATTATTATTATTATTATTATTATTAATATTCTCTAATCTAATGCATCTTGGATTTTTAATGTAACTAAAATTCAGTATGATTTTATACTGAGTTTTTGCTCAATTCTTCAGTTTTATTATTAATATTTATTATTATTATTGCACATCAAGATTATTATTGTCAATATTGATTGAGTTTTCTCAATGTCTTCTAATATTTTATCCTGCACATCAATATAGTCAATACTGGCCAATTATTATTATTATTATTATTATTATTATTATTATTATTATTATTATTATTATTATTATTATTATTATTATTATTATTATTATTAATTAACGTAACTGTTACCATATTTTCTCATCATGATAATGTATTCTGCATTATATGAAATGTATCTCTCTATTCTTTTATCCCATAAGGTCAGGAACTCAAGTAAATTATCATAGATTTTGTCACCTGTAATTAGCATTTTCTAATTTATCCTTTAACGTCAGATTGACCAAACCTGCGATAACTCAGTTTTTACATGTTTTTCCCAAAAATTATTTCTTAGCCCTCCATTCGTTACCTGATGGTTTAAAAAACGATTAAATAATAATAATAATAATAATAATAATAATAATAATAATAATAATAATAATAATAATAATAATAATAATAATAATAATAATAATAATAATAATAATAATAATAATAATAATAATAATAATAATAATAATAATAATAATAATAATAAATTTATCATCTAATATGTAAGTCAATTTTTTAGAGTTGTTATCTTCTTAAAAATGATCTCTGTATAATATTTTTTTTACACTGAAATTATTGTTAGCATGATAAGCATTTCAATATTTCCTACTTATCTCCAAGCACTTCTATGTTACACAATATATATATATATATATATATATATATATATATATATATATATATATATATATATATATATATATATATATATATATATATATATATATATATATATATATATATATATATATATATATATGTATGTATACATGTATACATACAAATACATACATATTCCTCTCTCCTTCCTACTCAATGATGAATTCGTGCAATAACCATAAAACCAAACTACAAGAGATCAAGAGAAACCTGACCATCAATCACACATACCCAGAAGGTTGGTCATTACAGGGCACGTTACTATGATGCCCTAATGCCCCCGTCTGGGGGCATCAGAGGGCAAAAGCTCAGTAACATCAGGATGGGGAGGCGCGGGTTGCATCCTATGAGGCGTGACCTGATCAAATGGTGGCAGGGAAGGAGGTATCACTCGCCTGATGGATGGTATTATGCCCCATGTATCATTCGTGGTGGGGGCATCGGGGTAGGGGTTGGGGTATGGGGGTGGGAAGGGGGGAGGGAAGGTTGGGGGGGGTTAAAATGGCGGCTTGATTCTTGCTTTTAATGAATATTGGTGTTTTGATGAGTTTGGATAAAGACAGTCACATCTCCTTTATCATTTGTTGATATTAATAGCAATTCTTCTTCTAATTATCTTTAATTATCTTCATAATTATTTTTATTGCTTTGTCATGTATTGCTCTGTTTATGTCTTTTGACTATAAAGCAATTATAATAATTATTACCAAATTTCTAACTTACATGCGGATCGAACCTGGGCTCCCAATGAAAGGCCAAGGAGCTACTAACTGACCCACACAATATAATATATTTAATGTTACTGTTATTATTAACATAATCATTAATTACTGTTATAAATATTACTATCTGTGACCTTGAACCCCCAGCAAATCTTTACGAATGCTTAAGATAATACTTTGAAGTAATTTCTCGTAACTTAAAATAATTGTTTATTATTATTATTATTATTATTATTATTATTATTATTATTATTATTATTATTATTATTATTATTATTATTATTATTTACAGTCTTGACCTTTTACCTGATACTATATTATTATTATTATTATTATTATTATTATTATTATTATTATTATTATTATTATTATTATTAACAGTTTGACCTTCTACCTAATACTATCACGTATTTACATATTCTCAGTCTCTAAGAAAATATTCCATTCTTCAAAATCAAGATTGTATAAATTAAATACAGTAAATCATTAAAAGAAAGCTAAGAAGACATTTATTATTATTATTATTATTATTATTATTATTATTATTATTATTATTATTATTATTATTATTATTATTATTATTATTATAACAACAGCCTCTAAGATAATTTCCCTTTCTTTAGAATTAAGGTCGCGTACATAAAATCCTATATAAACCATCATAAAAAAACAAACAAAATTGCGCACAGTCCTCCATCACACGCACTAAAAGAACACCTTTGCATTCACAAACATCAAAAGGAACCGATCATCGTAACTTCTCGTATCGGGGCAAAGTCTCGGGCGCGTTTCATTGGGGACAATCTCGCATCCGGGAGTCGTTGTCAATTAGGTCTCGGCTTTATACCTGTCGCGATACCGCTCACCTGGCTTGTTAAAAGCCGCTTCTAGAAGGGAGATAAAGGGTAGAGAGAGAGAGAGAGAGAGAGAGAGAGAGAGAGAGAGAGAGAGAGAGAGAGAGAGAGAGAGAGATGTTAATAGAATGCGCCGTCCGATTTTATCGAGTTTTTCTTCATCGCTTGATTTAAACTTTCCTTTCCGAAAGCACTCGGGTTTTATTGCACAATTCTTATTTTTTTCTTTTGTTTGTACAGAGAGAGAGAGAGAGAGAGAGAGAGAGAGAGAGAGAGAGAGAGAGAGAGAGAGAGAGTTGTGAATAGAACGCGCCCGACTTTGATCGAGTTTATATCATCGCCTGATACAAAGTTTTATCTCCGAAAGCGTCCGGTTTTTATCGCATAATTCTTCCTTTTTCTTTTGTTTGTACAGAGAGAGAGAGAGAGAGAGAGAGAGAGAGAGAGAGAGAGAGAGAGAGAGAGAGAAGAGAGGTGTAAATCGAACGCGCCCGGATTTGATCGAGTTAACTTCATCTCGCGATTTCAACTTTCGTTTTCCGATTGCACTCGGCTTTTATCGGATAATTCTCCTTTCTCTCATTTGTTTGTGTGATTATTCGCTTTTGCTTTCGTTCCCTGGATATTTATTCGTGATTCTCGCATAATGTTTCATTGCGGTCATCGTCATGACTTTGGTTGACTCAAGAACTTGCTGTCAATGATTGCTGTAGAATACCAGGGTCATGTCAGCGTATTTGCCATTAATAGATTAAGACTCTAATGGACGTCTTTTAAAACAGATACATGAATATACATACACACACACACACACACACACACACACACACACACACACACACACATTTACACACATATATATATATATATATATATATATATATATATATATATATATATATATATATATATATATATATATATATAATATACATAATTCGTGTGAGTGGCATAGCCGTTATATGCAACACGTATGCTGATGGACAATTAAGACTTGCTCTTCTTGTACATATTTATTTCCCGACGTTTCGTAATTCTCATATTATAATTACATCTTTTACTCTGTGGAAGAGCCCTTGAAGATGTAATTAAAATATGAGAATTACGAAACGTCGGGAAATAAATATGTACAAGAAGAGCAATTTAATTGTCCATCAGCCAACGTGTTGAGTGTGTGTGTGTATATATATATATATATATATATATATATATATATATATATATATATATATATATATATATATATATATATATATATATATATATATATATATATATATATATATATATATATATATAGATAGATAGATAGATAGATAAATAGATATATAGATAGTTGTATAAATTACATGCTCTGTTTTTTTATCAGTGATACCTAATATTGCATAGGACTGCTAATAATAAAAAATAAATAAAGAATAAATCTTAGTAAACTAGTGAATTTTACGTCAAACTGACCCCATGTACTATTCGTGTCTTCAGTATATCTGAATCACTCTGAATTATAAGTCTTAGGTCTTTAGTAGACGTCATAAACTGAATAGTTTGTCCCTCTAGCATGAAGGGACTCAATTTCTTCTTTACTGGAACTAAACATCTTGAATTTTGGTTTGTAATTTTTGAAATGATCTTATAAATAAATATTTCTTATAAAGAAATATCACCAATTTTTTTTTTTTTGAAGACTTGTGAACTCATACCAGTAAGGCGGAGGGAATAATTGCGGATCACTTCGAAGCCTCTGGAGCCGAATCCAGAGAGGCCCCAGAGCCCAAGATAACACCTTCGTCTTCCTCCGCTTCAGATGCTCTGGAGAGCCTGACTCCGCTGGGGAAAGATTCGTTAGAAATTTTGTTTGGAAATCGTTAATTATTTCGCCCAGATGCTCCAAAATGCACTTGTTTAGTGGAAAAATATAATAGAGAAGTGACAGCATATGACGAAGAACTCAACGAAGGAGACAGACATGAAAAAAAGGAGGGACTTTGAAGGATTTCTTCCCCCCCGTCTCTGGAGACTTCCTTCTTCATTTCCAAGAACCGAGGACCACGAAGTCTCGAACTGGCGCCGTGGAGACTTGGATCCCAAGTGAAGCTCAGTGGCAGTTTCAGAATCTAAGCATAACTCCCGCTCCTATATTTGATACAATTACGAAGATGATTGAAGCTTGCATTTCACTATTGTGCCTTTTGAAAGTTTTGGACTTGTTGACCAGCGCTGAGTTGCACATTCATCGTATGAATGTATTGAAGGCTCAGCGTCGGTTGGAACCAACGCCTACAATTGTACTGACTGGCCGCGGGAGCGGAAACGTCTCCCACGGAAAACTCTTTAATAATATGGCGCTGTTCTTCGGAGCAGCGATTATTGTTTTATTGCTTGGTTGGATGATCTTCTCTTACTTGAAGGGGAGATCAACTACTTGGTTGAATTCTCATCAGATGGACGACGGCGATCTCTTGGATCTCAAGGAAGGACATCGAAAGGAAATTTTGGCATTCGAAGAAGAATGTTCTTCGTCACCAATGTCAACAATGGAAGATGATAATGAAGAAGATTACGAGGAGGAGGACACCACCGAAGATGACGACGACCCCGAAGAGGAAGAGACAGAAGAAGATGATGAAGGCTCCGAAGAGGAGGAGACAGTAGAAGAAGATGTAGACTTCGAGGAAAAGGAGAAAATAGAAGAGGAAGACTTCGAGGGGAAGAAACAGTAGAAGAAAAGGAAGACTCCGAGGAGGGGGAGGAGGAGGAGAAGGAAGAGAAAGCAGATGACAAAGAAGATCAAAACGATTTCTTGGAAATTCTGGGGCAGTTCATCAATGATCCCAGCGCCCCCACCGAATTCCCAAGGCCATCGCTGCTACTTTGTGATCCCAGGAGGAAATATGTTTACGAGGGAATTTTCGCAATGCGTGAGAAGATTGACAGACTGGCTAGAGAGAACGAGAGCCTGCAGAAGGAACGGCTGGACCACCTGAATACGAAAGAAGAACACACTCAAAAGAAAGACAGCATTGATCAGCTTCTGAAGGAAAAAGCAGAGATGGAAAAAACTATCCAAACTCTGAAGGAAGACGTCAGATCTCTTGGGAACGAAAATAAGAAAATGGCTGAAAAACTGCAAGATGCTGAGGGAATCAAGAAGAATGTGGAGAGGCAAACGACTGAAATGGAAGGAGGTATAGAAGATTTTCAAGAGGAATGTAAAGAAAAGGGCAGACAGGTAGACAATATGATGATACAGACTGAAAAGCTGGCCGTAGCTCTCCTGGAACGCGAAAGTCGAGAAAGAGAACTGGAAGATAAAGTTAAAATATTAACAGAGGAGGTTGCGAGACTAAATGAAAGAAGAACTGTGCAGAGAGAACAGGGGCTTTCTGAATTACACGGAGGTACTGATGCCGCTAAACTGCAAAGGATCATAGATAGACAAGCTGATCAAATTAAATATTTGAGGAAGAGGCTTCTGGAGACGGAACAGGATAGACGACTGCGTGAGCTCGACTTCCAAGAATGGGAAAAAACTGTTCATACTGTCAGGAAGGAGAACTCGGATTTAAAGGTAGCCTTGGAGGACCTGGATCGTAAAAAGGGACTCTGTACAATTTTCGAAGAACATAATAAGGTCTTGGAAGAACAAGTGAAAGAGCTCAAGAAAGAAATGGTCGACATCGAAAGGAAGAAAGAGAAAGAGAAAAGGTCAATTTTAAAGGAGACAGAGACCCTAAGGACACAGATGGATGAAGCGTTCACAGCCCGTGACGTGATAAGGAACGAGATGGAGTCAATGGCACTTCAGGTTCAAAAACTAGAACACGAGAATAAGGATTACAAGAAAGATGTGGCCTATTTTGAGGAATGGTTTCTCAAAGACTATGCAAATCACTGCGAGGACTTGGAAGACTGCCTCGGTAAGATGTTCGAAGTTTCAGATAGGCATCAGTTGTTCCTGAAGGAGAAATTACAGCTAATGAGAAACACGAAAGATTCTGACGAAATTTAGGAGCAAATCTTGGGACAAGTGCCCATCAAATGGGACAAGAGGCTCTCAACAAGTGTAGGGTGAAGGACAAATTTGTAAAGGATGATCAAAGGCCGTGCTTTCCCCACCCGCCCCCTGGCAACCGAACTCTCCCAGTGGAAGTCAATGGTTGGCGAGTTTCCCCCAACTCGTCAGGCGGAAGAACTCTCACAGGCTAGAGTTGACAGCAGTGCTTTCCCCAGCCCGAGCAGGCGGACGAACTCTCCCAGTGGGAGTCAACGGTTGGCGAGTTTCCCCCAACTCGTCAGGCGGAGGAACTCTCACTGGCTAGAGTCAATGGCAATTCAGAGGGAGGACTGGACTGCGATCTTACTAACCAGGAAGCAGGAGGACCAGCTCTCAGGATGAGAGCCAACAGTTTTTCGGAGGCAGGAGGACCAGCTCTCAGTGTGTGAGAGCCAACAGTTATTTGGAGGAAGGAGGATCAGCTCTCAGAGTGAGAGCCAGCATTTTGGAGGTTGGAGGACCAGCTCTCAAAATGAGAGCCAACAGTTATTCGGAGGCAGGAGGACCAGCTCTCAGAGTGAGAGCCAACATTTTGGAGGTAGGAGGACCAGCTCTCAAAATGAGAGCCAACATCGGAGGAGGAGGACCAGCTCTCAGAGTTATTTTGGAGGCAGGAGGACCAGTTCTCAGAGTGAGAGCCAATGGCCAGGGATCTTCCCAACTACCTGGCAAGGCCGAGGGACTCTTACCCAGCGAGAGCCAACGCTTGTTTGGCGGACAGACAAACTCTACCAGCGAGAGTCAACGTCTGGCGAGATTCCCCCATCTCGGCAGGCGGAAGAACTTTCCTGGGGAGAGTCAATGGCTGTCCGGCGGGTAGGCAAATGAGCTCTCAGGGTAAGAGGGATAGCAGAAGCCCAGAAAAGGGACACCAGAAGGCCTCTAGAGGGACACCAGAAGGCCTCCAGAAGGACACCAGAGGGCTTCCAGAGGGATACCAGAGGGGCACTATAAGACAATTCTGTTGGAATAATCTAGAAGACCGGCTCTGCAGAAAGAAGGAACTCAGTTCCTTCAAGTATGCTATGTCCCTTGATGAAGACTCTTCTAATAGAAGATCTCTGTCAAAGCGGGCAAATAGTCGGATATCTAGATCTATTCTTGCAGATGTCTTCCTTCTGGTAATTCTGTTGGAATAATCTAGAAGACCGGCTCTGCAGAAAGAAGGAACTCAGTTCCTTCAAGTATGCTCTGTCCCTTGATGAAGAATCTTCTAATAGAAGATCTCTGTCAAAGCGGGCAAATAGTCGGATATCTAGATCTATTCTTGCAGATGTCTTCCTTCTGGTAATTCTGTTGGAATAATCTAGGACACTGGCTCTGCAGAAAGAAGGAACTCAGTTCCTTCAAGTATGCTATGTCCCTTGATGAAGACTCTTCTAATAGAAGATCTCTGTCAAAGCGGGCAAATAGTCAGATATCTAGATCTATTCTTGCAGATGTCTTCCTTCTGGTAATTCTGTTGGAATAATCTAGAAGACCGGCTCTGCAGAAAGAAGGAACTCAGTTCTTTCAAGTATGCTATGTCCCTTGATGAAGACTCTTCTAATAGAAGATCTCTGTCAAAGTGGGCAAATAGTCGGATATCTAGATCTATTCTTGCAGATGTCTTCCTTCTGGTAATTCTGTTGGAATAATCTAGAAGACTGGCTCTGCAGAAAGAAGGAACTCAGTTCTTTCAAGTATGCTATGTCCCTTGATGAAGACTCTTCTAATAGAAGATCTCTGTCAAAGCGGGCAAATAGTCGGATATCTAGATCTATTCTTGCAGATGTCTTCCTTCTGGTAATTCTGTTGGAATAATCTAGAAGACCGGCTCTGCAGAAAGAAGGAACTCAGTTCCTTCAAGTATGCTATGTCCCTTGATGAAGACTCTTCTAATAGAAGATCTCTGTCAAAGCAGGCAAATAGTCGGATATCTAGATCTATTCTTGCAGATGTCTTCCTTCTGGTAATTCTGTTGGAATAATCTAGAAGACTGGCTCTGCAGAAAGAAGGAACTCAGTTCCTTCAAGTATGCTATGTCCCTTGATGAAGACTCTTCTAATAGAAGATCTCTGTCAAAGCGGGCAAATAGTCGGATATCTAGATCTATTCTTGCAGATGTCTTCCTTCTGGTAATTCTGTTAAAATAATCCAGACCAATGGCCTGGGATCTTCCCAACACTTCATCAAGTGGAAGAACTCCCACAATTTACAGTCAACGACTGTTCGGAGGCAGGAGGACCAGCTCTCAGGATGAGAGGCAACAGTTATTCGGAGGCAGGAGGATCGGCTCTCAGGATGAGAGCCAACAGTTTTTAGGTGGCAGGAGGACCACCTCTCAGAGTGAGAGCCAACATTTCGGAGGTAGGAGGACCAGCTCTCAGGATGAGAGCCAATGGCCAGGGATCTTCTCAACCACCTGGCCAGGCAGAGGGACCCTTAGCCAGCGAGAGCCAACGCTTGTTCGGCGGACAGACAAACTCTCCCAGCGAGAGTCAACGGCTGGCAAGATTCCCCCATCTTGGCAGGCGGCCTTTCCCGGGGAGAGTCAATGACTGTCCAGCGGGTAGGTGAATGAGCTCTCAGGGTGAGAGGGATACCAGAAGCCCAGAAAAAGTACACCAGAAGGCCTCCAGAGGGACACCAGAAGGCCTCCAGAAGGACACCAGAAGGCCTCTAGAGGGATGCCAGAGGTATACCAGAGGGACACTAGAAGACAATTCTGTTGGAATAATCTAGAACACTGGCTCTGCAGAAAGAAGGAACTCAGTTCCTTCAAGTATGCTATGTCCCTTGATGAAGACTTCTAATAGAAGATCTCTGTCAAAGCGGGCAAATAGTCGGATATCTAGATCTATTCTTGCAGATGTCTTCCTTCTGGTAATTCTGTTGGAATAATCTAGAAGACCGGCTCTGCAGAAAGAAGGAACTCATTTCCTTCAAGTATGCTATGTCCCTTGATGAAGACTCTTCTAATAGAAGATCTCTGTCAAAGCGGGCAAATAGTCGGATATCTAGATCTATTCTTGCAGATGTCTTCCTTCTGGTAATTCTGTTGGAATAATCTAGAAGACCAGCTTTGCAGAAAGAAGGAACTCAGTTCCTTCAAGTATGCTATGTCCCTTGATGAAGACTCTTCTAATAGAAGATCTCTGTCAAAGTGGGCAAATCGTCGGATATCTAGATCTATTCTAGCAGATGTCTTCCTTCTGGTAATTCTGTTGGAATAATTCTAGAACACTGGCTCTGCAGAAAGAAGGAACTCAGTCCCTTCAAGTATGCTATGTCCCTTGATGAAGACTCTTCTAATAGAAGATCTCTGTCAAAGCGGGCAAATAGTCGGATATCTAGATCTATTCTTGCAGATGCCTTCCTTCTGGTAATTCTGTTGGAATAATCTATAACACCAGCTTTGCAGAAAGAAGGAACTCAGTTCCTTCAAGTATGTCCCTTGATGAAGACTTCTTATAGAAGATCTCTGTCAAAGTGGGCAAATAGTCGGATATCTAGATCTATTCTAGCAGATATCTTCCTTCTGGTAATTCTGTTCGAATACTCTAGAACACCGGCTCTGCAGAAAGAAGGAACTCAGTTCCTTCAAGTATGCTATGTCCCTTGATGAAGACTTTTAATAGAAGATCTCTGTCGAAGCGGGCAAATAGTCGGATATCTAGATCTATTCTTGCTGATGTCTTCCTTCTGGTAATTCTGTTGGAATAATCTAGAATACCGGCTCTGCAGAAAGAAGGAACTCAGTTCTTTCAAGTATGCTATGTCCCTTGATGAAGACTCTTCTAATAGAAGATCTCTGTCAAAGCGGGCAAATAGTCGGATATCTAGATCTATTTTAGCAGATGTTTTTCTTCTGGTAATTCTGTTGGAATAATTTAGAAGACCGGCTCTGCAGAAAGAAGGAACTCAGTCCCTTCAAGTATGCTATGTCCCTTGATGAAGACTCTTCTAATAGAAGATCTCTGTCAAAGCGGGCAAATGGTCGGATATCTAGATCTATTTTGCAGATGTTTTCCTTCTGGTAATTCTGTTGGAATAATCTAGAAGACCAGCTCTGAACTCCTTTCCTGGAAGGATCTCTGCAGTCGGAGATCCTTCCAGGTCGTCCTTCTGGTAAGCCATTGCTGAAAGAAGATTCTCTCCAAGTATGCTATGTTGATGGTGCCTCTTATAGATCTCTGGCAAAGTGTTAACCCTAGGGGAGATGGTAATTCTGTTGGAATAATCTAGAAGACCTGCTTTGCAGAAAGAAGGAACCAGTTCCTTCAGGAAGGGCTTCCTAATAGATTCTCTGGCAGAGGGCAAATGGTCGGTTGTCTAGATCTAATTTGATGTCTTCCTTCTAATTCTGTTGGAATAATCCCAAGGACCAGCTCTACCTTTCCTGGAAGGATAAGAACAGAGCCATTTGAAAATAGAGTTGGGTGCCCTGGACATAACCCTGGGGGAGGGGTATTCAGCTTCCCTAAGATCAGGGGCCTCCCGATTCTTAAAAATATATTTGTCCCTAATAATGTTAGACAATACAAATACATATAAAAACAGAGACTGAAATAAGTTTAGTACCTGGACATATAGCTAAGATCAAGTTAAACATATATTTATATGTTATGGTATATATATATATATATATATATATATATATATATATATATATATATATATATATATATATATATATATATATATATATATATACATGCAGGGGCCGTTCAAAAATTATGTAACACCTTGTGGGGATATGGTGAAGTGTTATGAACGTGACAGTGGGGGGGGGTTGCAGCCATAAGTTACATAACATTTTCAGGTTTTTCCTTTTTTCTTTTGCAAAGAGACAGACATAGAAGGAAAAAAGAGACATAGTGAAGATTCTGCATTATACTTTTCATTATATTTTAGTAACATTGAATTTCTCTTTGCATAATTACATGTTTGAAAAATATCACAAATTGAACCCCTTGTTTGTACTTCAGCATTTCTACTATATGCATTACATGACATAGAATAATGTCACAATCTCTTCCCTTTTCTGAGCTCCAACATTTCCTACTTTATGCATAAATATGACTTAGAAAAATATCACAAATTAAATGAATCCTCTTCTAAACAAGGCATAAGAGAACATTTTAATTTCAAGTTTATCTGTGATTCTTTAATGCCATAACATAAAAGTATTAAGAAAAACCTAAAGGTAATAATTTCCAGGTATCAGGTTAGACTTTAATATATCATTGCATTTAAAAAGGAAAATTTATTAATACGGGGCGGGGATGTGCTGATGTTGCATAATTTTCTAGGGGACGTCTGGAAATGTGTGATGAGGTGTGACAAGGGGGACCAAAAATTACCCAAAAAGTGTCACGTAATTCTTGAATATATACCATATATATATATATATATATATATATATATATATATATATATATATATATATATATATATATATATATATATATATATATATATATATATATATATATTCCTCTGGGAAGCCATGGGTTCCCTCCCACAGGGTAAGAGGCCCTCTCAGAGGCACCCACCTGGGTGAGAGGTCCATTACATTGTCATTTTCATTGTCGTTCTTAAAACTAAATGAAAATTAAATTGAATTATGTTGAGAGTTAGAATACCTTGGTGAGGAAGGTATTAAAATAAGTTCTGATTGCTGACACATAGGACAAGAGACTTTGGTGAACTGTTGGACTAAAATAGTGGTCAAATGAAAGAGTATGGGTTGCTTCCCACCTTAAAAATATTACTTTTGTTTTTAAAACAATCTCTTGATGAGTGTTCTATATAAAAATGTGATTACTTATGTCATAAATAAATGGACTGTCACTCACGATCTGGCTGAGACGCAACTTAGAAAGCGCAAAATATAGGCCTATTAATTCTTAGAGATGAGACTAACATAACATACGATGTTGCACCTCGCGACTGGATTACCCCAGTGTTGTTTGAGTTGCACAGACTCCCTATAGCCAACGGACATTCAGCACAAGCTATTGTTTAAAGCCTTTAAATTCTCAGCTCCAAGACTGAAAATATTAAGTCTTTCAAGGAACAATGAAGTCTTTCTTATTCTTTGTGATATGCTGTGTAACGCCTCAAGTTGTGTTCAGTATCAAACGAGGTCAAGAGGCGAAGAGATCTCGTTGTTTCTCATATTTAAGTGTTCGTGAACAGCAACTGTGGCATTTTGATCTAATTTAGAGCAACCTAGCAACCAGATGCAAGAACAGAAGCTATTCTGACCTTAAGAAATCTTAATTTTGAGATATAACGGAAAATGTCGGCCCAGGGATCATATCGGAACTCAAAACAGTCGTGGGACGGTTGGATCAAAACATTGTTCGTTAGATTCACTTAATGAGCCGTCAACTTAAAACACACTAACGTAAAAAATGCGCTCAAGAAACTTCGACGCAATCGAGTTTGCTGTACAGCAGCTACAGCGTCTAATCAAGGCCACCGAAAACAGATCCATCTTTTGGTGGTCTCGGTATAATGCTCTATGAGCCGCAGCGCATGAAACTTTAACCACGGCCCGGTGGTGGCTATCCTATATCGCTACCAGAAGCACGATTATGGCTACATTTAACCTTGAATAAAATAAAAAATATTGAGG
>NC_089796.1:2062500-2075000 GCF_040412425.1 Macrobrachium rosenbergii | reverse complement strand
GACAAAGCCGGCACAATAGTTTTCTTTTACAGGAAACTAAAAAAACATGCGCACGCATCCTTTATTATCCTTCCATCTCTAATATAAAATTACCCGTAGGAAAGAAACTTTACCCAACCGATCAATCGGTCTTCAATTTGTAAAGACAAACACTTCAGACAGGTGCTACGCGCCAGACATGGAAAGCTGTCAGCTCAAACGTCAGCGCAGATGTCAGCACAGATGTCAGTCGAATTCGGCGATGTTTGCTCACCGACTTCTGATCAGTTTGCTGAAGGAAGTCCTTTTAATTCCTCAGTCTGGGCGTCCATTGACTTGAAAAGACATTTTGTTTGGGTTATGCTGTAAAGGAATATGCTTGCAATTGCCTTTTTTTTTTTTTGGTGTGAATGAACGCTATTTTTTTTTAGGATAACACGTGTACATCTTTATCTGTCTGTCTGTCTGTCTGTCTGTCTGTCTGTCTCTCTCTCTCTCTCTCTCTCTCTCTCTCTCTCTCTATCTTTGTGAGCAAAGCTGTTCTGATTTTGCAATCGATTTTTTTTTTTAGGTGCGAATGAACGCTACTTTTGGGGGGGATAAAACGTATACATCTCTCTCTCTCTCTCTCTCTCTCTCTCTCTCTCTCTCTCTCTCTCTCTCTCTCTCTCTCTCTTTCTGTGCAAAGTTATTCTGATTTTGCAATCGACTTTTTTTTTCGGTGTGAATGAACGCTATTTTTTTTGCAGAATAAAATGAGTACTACACCCACTTCTCTGTCTCTGTCTCTGTCTCTCTCTCTCTCTCTCTCTCTGTGCAAAGCTATAGTCATATAATTCAAAGCAGTCTATAGATCAGTCACGGTTGTATACATTAAGTGTTGTACTTTTTCAGTGAAAAACTGTAAACAGTTTTTGTTGTAATTTCAGATTTAACTTCAAAAAAGGTACTTGAATATCATAAGGAATTTATGTACCTTATGCACATTTCAGACCTTTGGCAACAAAAACAAGACTTCCATATTTCAATCACTCTTTTTATTGATGTGTTAGTTTATTAGTCAATGGAGAAAAAGTGGAAGTCACTTCCGTTCTCTGGACTTTGAACTGACTAAAATGGAGAGTTTCTGCAAAAACACAAAACTGAGATAAATGGTTCCTCTGGACTTAGACTGATTTTGCAGATGGGACCCCTAAATAAAATGTTGAAGATCATTGAAACTATCTGCAAGTGTTTCACAGCCCAAACTGAGATAAATTTGGTAAATTTTACTCCTTTGCCTTACTACTGATTTTGTAGATACTGCAAATGGAACCCCTAAATACTGAAGAATCATTCTGGAAAGCAGTAACTTGTGTATTAGTGAAGAATCATATTCAATTTGAAAATTTTGCAGAGTGTATTTGATTTTGCAGTTTCAAATGAGACCCCCAAATAAAGGTGGAATCATATCTCGATTTCAATAGGTGGCAAATTCGAAAATTTTGCAGATACTGCAGTTTTCCCTGTCCTTACTACTGATTTTGCAGATACTGCCAATGGGACCTCCTAAATACTCGTGGAAAGCAATGAAGAATCATTCTGAAACTGCAGTAACTTGTGTATTAGTGTTTCGCGAGCCCAATAGGTGGGATATCTCAATTTCGAAAATTTTGCAGATACTGCAGTTTTCCATTTTAGGGCGGAATTTGTACATAATTTCAAATAATAAACGCTTTCCAGATATGAACTCTTGAGCATTCTTGAGAACACGATTAAGAGAGTATTTTAGTCCTGCGCTACTGAGGTGCCCTTTTGGTCAAACAGAGGGAAGCAGCGTAGAAATGGGATCTCCTTTCCGGGTTTTATTCGGTAGGTTGCACACAGCGTTGCAGTAGGGTTAATATTCCTTTCTGGGCATCCTAGAAGTGCCATCAAATTCATTCCAGGTACATTGATGATATTTTCTTCACCATCAGATTAATGTATCAGTTTATCCTGAAAATTCTGTTCTAGGTTTCACGACAGAGACGAGACAAGAAAATGGATCTTTTCCTTGATGTCCTTGTGAAAGGAGAGAGCAGTTTCATACTACCAGTATCCTACAGTCAGCTTGAAGGATACTCCAACGTTCAAGGGAAATATTTAAGCAACTATAAATACTTCAACCAAGAGCAATATAGGAACAGGAAACTGTTAGCCAATAATGGACATCAATGCAGCAACACAGAAGATTAATCCAATGAACAATGAAAACAAGCAAAAAATACACTGAAATTTCTTCGGCGCAATCGAGTTTTATGTACAGCTGCTACAGAGTATAATCAAGGCCACCGAAAATTGATCTATCTTTCGGTGGTCTCGGTATAATGCAGTATGAGCCGCGGCCCATGAAACTTTAACCACAGCCCAGTGGTGGTATGGCCTATATCGTTGCCAGACGCACGATTATGGCTAAACTTAACCTTGAATCAAATAAAAACTACTAAGGCTAGAGGGCTGCAATTTGGTATGTTTGATGATTGGAGGGTGGATGATCAACATACAAATTTGCAGCCCTCTAGTCTCAGTAGTTTTTAAGATCAGTGGGCGGACAGAAAAAGTGCGGACTGACAGACAAAGTCGGCACAATAGTTTCTTTCACACTAAAAATCACGGCTTCTTGCAGGCAAATAGCATCGATTTCCACTGTACAACCTGATATTTGATAAGAATCTGAAGCACGAGAAGGGGACATGAAAAACTGAAGAAAAGCTTAAATAATAATAATAATAATAATAATAATAATAATAATAATAATAATAATAATAATAATAATAATAATAATAATATAGATATTTTCCAGCAGTATCTGAACTTCGGTTTGATATGATAGAACCGAATCAGTTGCCGAGCTAGGTGGAAAATCTACAAGGGTTCATATTTAAGAAACTGCAACAAAATCATATTGAGTGAAAGCAAGCAGTGATTAGGACACTTCTACATTAAAAAAAAAACAAAGAACGTCTAGGCTAAAATTGCTTGCGGATATTCTTGTGGGTTTCAGAAAGGGGCACAATGTACCTTATGGAATTTTCTACTGAATAATGCATACACAGTTTACAATCATTTTATTTACATTCAAAGTAATATTATATTTTGATGTACAGGCGTCTCTTTTTAGTTTTTTTTTTGTCTGTGTTGCTCTTTGTCTATTTGTTTACTTGGATCTCTCTCTCTCTCTCTCTCTCTCTCTCTCTCTCTCTCTCTCTCTCAAATATAAATATTCACTTATTAAATCTTGCTGAATGGACGAGATAGAATCTCATTTAAGTGCTATGCACAAAACTCAGTTAGTGATATACATACATATATATATATATATATATATATATATATATATATATATATATATATATATATATATATATATATATATATATATATATATATATATATATATATATATATATATATATATATATATATACATATATATATATATATATATATATATATATATATATATATATATATATATATATATATATATATATATCCAATGATATATATCTTATATTCTAAATGAATATAATATATATATATATATATAAATATATATATATATATATATATATATATATATATATATATATATATATATAATATTATTCATAAAATTCTCAATGATTCATCTTGTTCTAAATGAACAGAAATTCTCGTTTTCGATTCATCCCTTAAAGCCGAGTCAGAATAATATTCCTCTCTCTCTCTCTCTCTCTCTCTCTCTCTCTCTCTCTCTCTCTCTCTCTCTCTCTCTCTCTCTCTCTCATTTTTTCTCTCCACTGCAAATGACCCCGAAATCTCTCAACCGTCGAGACTCAACTTCCGTCTTTCGGTTTTTGGCTCCGCTTCGTCGCCTGAGAGAGAGAGAGAGAGAGAGAGAAGAGAGAGAGAGAGAGAGAGAGAGAGAGAGAGAGAGAGAGAGAGGGGGAAAACAGATTAATCGCAACGTAAAACCCAGAAGGTTTTTTTTCCTGAATTTTTTTTCCCGTTGCTTCTTGGCTAATAGCCTGTGACGTTGCTCATTATATTCTGCTACGTCTCTCTCTCTCTCTCTCTGTCTCTCTCTCTCTCTGTCTCTCTCTCTCTCTCTCTCTCTCTCTCTCTCTCTCTCTCTCTCTAAGTGTGTTGGTATTCAGTGTTTTTGCGGGTTTTATTTTCTTTCATTTTTTTTTACCCCGTTTCGTCTCATATTCCTTTGTTTATTATTAAGCGTTTTGCTTCCTACTTCTTTATTTATTTTTGTCGGCAATTTTCCTCTGAATTACTCTCTTTCATTAGACCTTATTATCCATTTCATTTATTTTCTTTCGTTTTATTTAATGTTTAGGTTCACAGAAGTGACCCACACTTTGCGACATATCATCGTTTCAATTTTTAAAGGGAAACTCTTATCAGTAACATATTTTCCTAACGAGAGATTAGGTATCAAAATTAATGACATGTATCAACCACTAATGATGCTAAATGATTATCATTTAGAAGAAATTAGGTTATCTTCGTTTTTAACTTTGAGCATGGATTTAGGTCGCTATCCTTATTACAACAAAGGCTTATAATTCTTTTTAATAATAATAATAATAATAATAATAATAATAATAATAATAATAATAATAATAATAATAATAATAATAATATTATTATTATTATTATATTATCGCTATTATTATTATTATTATTATTATTATTATTATTATTATTATTATTATTATTATTATTATTATTATTATTATTATTAATGCAGCCATATTATCCAACAAAACTTGCCTCTAAGAGGGATTTTTCCATATAATAATAATAATAATAATAATAATAATAATAATAATAATAATAATAATAATAATAATAATAATAATAATAGTATTATTATTGTTATTATTATTATTATTAATGCTGCCATATTATTCAACAACACTTTCCTTAAACCTTCTGATAGTAACAACAACAACAACAACAACAACAACAACAACAACAACAACAACAACAATAATAATAATAATAATAATAATAATAATAATAATAATAATAATAATAATAATAATTTAAATTTTATTTCTCTGTCCTTAACAGCTGCCTTTAAATATCTACTCGAGTCAATAATAATAATAATAATAATAATAATAATAATAATAATAATAATAATAATAATAATAATAATAATTTAAATTTTATTTCTCTGTCCTTAACAGCTGCCTTTAAATATCTACTCGAGTCAATAATAATAATAATAATAATAATAATAATAATAATAATAATAATAATAATAATAATAATAATATTATTATTATCATTATTATTATTATTATTATCATTATTATTATTATTATTATTATCTAGGACAATAGTGACTTTAAAATTAGGAAGAAATGTGCTTTTGATATTATCAAGAGCATAGTACTCTTCAGTACCAATAAAATGATTGCGATAAATATTAAGAGAAATTATGCACTTGTAAGAGAAAAAGTAAGGGATTTTGAAACAAGTAAATAAGTAAAAACTGCGCCGAAGTTTCTTCGGTGCAATCGAGTTTTCTGTACAGCCGCTACAGCCTATAATCAAGGCCGCCGGAAATAGATCTATCTTTCGGTGGTCTCGGTATAATGCTGTATGAACCGCGGACCATGAAACTTTAACTAGGGTCCGGTGGCGGCCTGGCCTATATCGTTGCCAGAAGTACGATTATGGGTAACTTTAACCTTAAATAAAATAAAAACTACTGAGGCTAGAGGGCTGCAATTCGGTATATTTGATGACTGGAAGGTGGATGATCAACATACAAATATGCAGCCCTCTAGCCTCAGTAGTGTTGAAGATCTGAGGGCGGACAGAAATAAGTGTGGACAGACAGAGCAAGCCGGCACAATAGTTTTCTTTTTCAGAAAACTAAAAAATAAAGAATAAGAAATGAAGCCCACAAATATGGTACAGTATTCATGAATTATGAAAATATGAGAGACAATTAAGAAATGCGACAAACGCTACAGGACAGCAAAAAAAAAAGCGACATTTCCCCAAAACAGCTATCACAAGCGACAAGGCATTTTCCAAGTGTGTTTACGAAACGAAGGGAATCAGGACAAAGAAAAGAATAAGACAGAATAATGAAAAGAATTATAGGAAGGCATTATGAAGAGAGATATAGGATAACAGAATGAGCGAAAGGAAACCTGCTTGACAAAGGACAGAGGAGAAAGTAACAGAAAATTTGCACTAAACAGAAACAATAATTGACGAAAACAAACAGAATCAGGACAAACAAGAGAAGAATAACAAAGAGATTGATAAAAATAAGAATTAGAAGGTAATTTAAGACAAGACATTGGGTAACGGAAGAAGCTGAAGAAAAACTACTTGGAACAAGGAAAAAAAAAAAATTAGCAGAAAATTTACAATAAATAGAAACAGAAATAAAAGAATTATCTGCTAATTCACACCCTGCAGGACAAAGAAGAGACGAATAACAAAGAATAATAAAAAGGAGAATTAGAAGAAGGTAACTTGAGATATATATAGGATAACAGAAAGAGCAGAAGAACAGCTATTTGCAACAAGACAAAAGAAGAAATAGAAGAAAAACTCCAATAAACAGAAGCAATAATAGAAGAATGATCTGTTCACGCCCTAGGTCAAGGTTGGAGGGTCCAGGGTCCAGGGAAGGTGGAAGAGGTATAAGAGCACTCGGTAAAGTATCTCCTGCCCAATAATATTTACAACTTGGCCCCTTCCCTTCGTGTCCCCTCATTCCCCCCCCCCTTCCGCTCTCCCCCACCCCAACACCTCTCGTAGGGACTAAGGGACCTTCACACGTGACCTGACCTTATGCAGATGGTCTGACCTGGTCCTGAGACGCCGACGTCAGACCTGTCACTCACGTTATCTTCTGCTGACGTGATTTTGGCGGGTCACTGGCTCCGGGAATGATGGGAGCCGAAGGGGGACTTAAGGGAGAAAAGGGGAAGAATACAAAGGGAATTCGTATACCTTGATTTTGAGCACGAGAGAGAGAGAGAGAGAGAGTTATCAATTCTGATGTACTTCTGATTAAGTACCCTTAATAAATGTAGGAGAAACCCAGGGTACCTCTGACTGATAAGGGGTTGGATACCCTTAATAAAGGAGGAAAAACAAAGTGTACCCTTGAAAGAGAGGGTATTAAATACCCTAAATAAAAGGAGATACGAAGGGTACCTCTGAATGTAAAAAAGGATTGAATACCCTTAATGAAAAGTGGAGAAACCAAGGGTACCTCTGAATTCAAAAAGGGATTGAATACCCTTAATAAAATGTGGAGAAACCAAGGTACCTCTGAATGTAAAAAGGGATTGAATACCCTTAATAAAAGGTGGAGAAACCAAGGGTACCTCTGAATGCAAAAAGGGATTGAATACCCTTAATAAAAGGAGGAGAAACCAAGGGTACCTCTGAATGTAAAAAAGGATTGAATACCCTTAATAAAATGTGGAGAAACCAAGGTACCTCTGAATGTAAAAAAGATTGAATACCCTTAATAAAAGGAGAAACCAAGGTACCCTTGAATGTAAAAAAGATTGAATGCCCTTAATAAAAGTTGGACAAACCAAGAGTACATCTGAATGCAAAAATGGATTAGATACCCTTAATAGAAGGAGGAGAAATCAAGGGTATCACTGAATGGGGAATGGAAGTAAATAGCATTAGTAAAAGGAGGAGAAACCAGCAGTACCCCACCTCTGAATGTGAAGGGATTGAATACCCTTAATTAAATTAGGAGAAAGCAAGGGTACTTTTGAATATAAAAAGGGACAAATACCCTTAATAAAAAGGAGGGAAAACCAAGGGTATCTCCGAAGGTAAAAAGGCTAAACCCTTATTATAAGGAGGAAAAATAAAGGGTATCATTGACTGTAAAAAGGGATTCCTTACCAACAATGAAAGGAGCAGAAATTCAAGGGTATCATTGACTGTAATTATTAAATACCCTTAATCAAAAGGAGGAGAAACAAGGGATACCCCTGAAAGCAAAACCATCCCCTTAGATAGAGGACAACAACGGAAAGAATAATCAAAAAGGAAAAACTCATTTACTGCACTCAAAAAGAAGAAGAAGAAGAAGAAGAAGAAGAAGAAGAAGAAGAAGAAGAAGAAGAAGAAGAAGAAGAAGAAGAAGAAGAAGCAAGAGGAGAAACGGGGAGAGGACAGAAGGAAAGGAAAATAGACGGAAAGCAGGAGGAGGAGGAGGAGGAGGAGGAGGAGGAGGAGGAGGAGGGAGTCCCAACCACGGTGCCTGTCGAGCGAGACGGGAGAAGGAGAGACGGAAAACAAGGTGTCTGGTTACTAAACAGAGTCTTACAGCTTGTCTGTGGCTGTCTTCTGTCTGTTACACTTTCGGGAACGCGTTTCTCTCTCTCTCTCTCTCTCTCTCTCTCTCTCTCTCTCTCTCTCTCTCTCTCTCTCTCTCTTTCTTGGCTGTCTTCTGTCTGTTCGTTGATGGTTTACGATTATTGGTGGCTCTCTCTCTCTCTCTCTCTCTCTCTCTCTCTCTCTCTCTCTCTCTCTCTCTCTCTCTCTCTCTCTCTCTCTCTCTCTCATTCCTCCTTTCTCTGTCTGTCTGTCTCTCTCTCTGTACGTTGATGGTTTTAAGATTACTGGTGGCTCTCTCTCTCTCTCTCTCTCTCTCTCTCATTCCTCCTTTCTCTGTCTCTGTCTCTCTCTCTCTCTCTGTACGTTGATGGTTTTAAGATTACTGGTGACTCTCTCTCTCTCTCTCTCTCTCTCTCTCTCTCTCTCTCTCTCTCTCTCTCTCTCTCTCTCTCTCTAACTTTCGGGAACTCGTTTCCCTCTCTCTCTCTCATTCCTCATGTCTCTCTCTCTCTCTCTCTCTCTCTCTCTCTCTCTCTCTTTAGACTGGCCGTCGGCCCATCTTTACTCATCACTGGGCCCTGTATAATTAAGAAGAATGAAGGTACATTCATCAGAGCTTCAAGACGGTACGTAACGTCTCTATCTAATATGACCCTGAATTTTGCCTTAATAATAATAATAATAATAATAATAATAATAATAATAATAATAATAATAATAATAATAATAATAATTGGTCACAGCATATAGCTAATAAGCGTGCTCAATTATTTTAATTTTTGTTATACTGTAAGTTCTAAGGTTCTGTCAACAGCTTCTTCAATAATTCATCTTCTCATGCAGAGGACGACTGGTTCTATTCTATCTTGCTCAATTAAGCGCACACTGCAAAAACACTGTTTCATTGGACTGTTCCGTTTGCATGAATTTTGATTTTTTTTACTGACAAATAAAAAAATTCATTCATTCATTCATTCATTCACTCATTCATTTATTCATTCAAACAATCAACCAATCAATTAATTAGTCAGTTAATTAATCAATTAATTAATCACCTCATTCATTCATTAAAAATTAATTCATTTATTCATTCATTCATTCAATCAATCAATCAATCAATTCATTCATTCATTCATTCATTAATCAGTTAATTAAGCAGTTCATTCACTCATTCTTTCATTAAAAAATAAATACAGTCATTCATTAAGAAATTAATTAATTCCTTCATTCATTCAAAAATATATTCATTCATTCATTCATTCATATATCTATTTATATTCATTAATTTTTTTTTGCAAAGACTAAAGAAGTCAGGCATCCTCCCCACTCATACCCAGACAGGCCCTACTGCTAAATCCCCCCCACCCCCAATCCTACCCCCACCTTAAAAATTATACTCGCCACTCGTAGAAAGGACAACTATAGCCATCAGGATAACGAGAAGAATTAAGAGTTACATCAGCCGACAGCGACACCTTTCCCCAAAGACTTCTCAGTTCCTCAGTCTCTCAGTTTCCCCTCTGAGGGGAGGAGAGGGGGAAACAGTATCGGATCTGACATTAGGGAAACAAACACTTACTGTGGAGCAGTTGTCAGTATATGAAGGTTTTTCTCCCCTTGTGTGAAAATGTTTGTTGACATTCGGATCCAAAGCTTCTTCTTCTGTAGGATTGAATTCGCGATTCGAACTACCTTTTGAGATGGAAGTTAGTTACGCTGCTTTCTGGATTAATAGGTTACAATATTTTATAATGTTGTCTGAATTAATATCATATTTCTTATGACATTCTCTGAATTAATATATTTTTTTTACAATATTGTCTGAATTGATGTCTTATAATATATAACAATATCTTTAATATTGGCTTACAATATCTTTAATATTGGCTGAAAAAAATATCTTTTGTTATCTTACAATATTTTCTGAATTAATATCTTACAATAATGACAAAATTTATATCTTATAACAATGTCAAAATTAATATCTTATAAGTTATAATATTTTATGAATTAATACTTTAAAATATCTTACAATATTGACTGAATTAATATCTTAGATAATAATGACAAAATTGATATCTTATAACAATGTCAAAACTAATATCTTATAAATTATAATATTTTATGAATTAATACTTTAAAACATCTTACAATATTGTCTGAATTGATATTATACAATATTTTCTGAATTAATATCTTATAATATTTTCAGAATATTATGATATATGTGCCCAGAACTGGGAGAATTTGGACGCAAAAAAATGAAAATAAAGAAAAAATCTCAAACTTATCGTATTTGGACCCGACTCGTCCTGTTTGGTAGATCCGAATCAACAGGCCCAAACCAGGCATGGTATACCATTCAACACCTTACCTTACTTACGGGGGTGCCTTTGGGCAAAGGCTAGTGCTGGCATAAGGCCAAATTAATGCAAACCAGCTACCTAGAATGAGTATTCAGCTATTGCAGGATTTCATGACTTTGCAAATTCCTTCATTAATCCGGTTCTAGGCGCGTTGCTTTCTGACCTTTAATTTTAGTTTTCTGTAAAAGAAAACTATTGTGCCGGCTTTGTCTGTCCGTCCGCACTTTTCTGTACACCCTCAGATCTTAAAAACAACTGAGGCTAGAGGGCTGCAAATTGGCATGTTGATCATCCACCCTCCAATCATCAAACATACCAAATTGCAGCCATCTAGCCTCAGTATTTTTTTTATTTTATTTAAGGTTAAAGTTAGCCATAATCGTGCTTCTGCAACGATATGGGGTAGGCCACCACCTGGCCGTAGTTAAAGTTTCATGGGCCGAGAATCATAGCATTATACCGAGACCACCGACAGAGAGATTTATTTTCGGGTGGCCTTGATTATACGCTGTAGCGGCTGTACAGAAAACTCGATTGCGCCGAAGAAACTTCGGCGCAGTTTGTACTTGTTTGTACGTTTTAATGGTGTGTCTATATGTCACTGTCAAAGTTTTTTAATCGAAACCTCCTCCAACACGGCTCTCAAACGCCCTGTGTTTAACACGAAATCACAGGGAAAGTCTGCAATTTAATCGTTAGATTAACTTAATTCGTGATATTTTGTATTAACTGAAAGAGTCTCAGAACAAAAAGACGTTTATTTCTTGTGTTTACGGAAGCCTTAATTCTCACTTAAGAAAAAATTATGAAATTAGAAAATATTAAATAAAAAATTTTTTTTTTTTTTGCACAAGTTGGTTTTTGGGTACTGGCAATAGGTCACAACGAGGACCTGTAGTGATAATCTATTTATGAAAACTTGTTTGCCGTCATACAAAAAAAGTATATCTTTTTATTTAATAATTCATCTTATTTTTGAATTTTTTCTCCTTGTCTATTAAATTAAATTTAGGCAGTTTTATCCGTCTCGGACCCGCCAAAAACTCTTTACAGAAAAATGAACATAATTTAAATATTTTTGCTGTCGTACAAAAAAAAAAAATTATTTGATCAAATTCGATTAAATCTTAATTTTTCATTAATTAAATTTATTCTATTTTGCCTGTCTCGGACCCTTCCAAAAAATTCGAAAATTAAAATTAACATAATATAAATCTGTTTTCTCTCGTACAAATTTTTTTTTCATTATTTTTATATATATATATATATATATATATATATATATATATATATATATATATATATATATATATATATATATATATATATATATATATATATATATATATATATTTTTTCTAAATGACTGTCAAAATAAATTTGTGCTATTTTGCCCTTCTCCGGACACTCCAAAAAATCTAAAAAGAAAGTTAACTTAATATAAAGCTGTGAAAAAGATTGTACCCCATTAACAAAATTTATCACTCATGATAAAATCTCACTTTATCGCAAGATGAAAGCTACTCAAGACATCGACGATAAAGCAGACGCCTATAATAAAATCGATTGATCTGATAACCCTAACTGGCGTCGCAGTTCGTCACGAAGTGAAATTGATTGCGCAATTTGAAGTAGGCATCTTAAAGCGCCAATAATATTAAATGACCATAAAGTCATGAAGTGTATAGTGTATGTATGTGGTTTTGTGGTGGTGTGTCGGGCTATGTGTTATGTTTATGTGCAGGGGATATTGCATGTGTATATATATATATATATATATATATATATATATAT
>NC_089796.1:2027500-2057500 GCF_040412425.1 Macrobrachium rosenbergii | reverse complement strand
AATATGAGACAGGTAAATAATGCGCCGAAATTTATTCGGCGCAATCGAGTTTTCCGTACAGCCGTCACAGCGTATAATCAAGGCCACCGAAAATAGATCTAAATTTCGGTGGTCTCGGTATAATGCTGTATGAGCCGCGGGTCATGAAACTTTAACCAAGGCCCGGTGGTAGCGTATTCTATATAATTGACAGAAGCACGATTATGGTTAACTTTAACCTTAAACAAAATAAAAACTACTGAGACAGAGGGCTGCAATCTGGTATGTTCAATGATTGGAGGGTGGATGATCAACATACCAATTTGCAGCCCTCTAGCCTCAGTAGTTTTTGAGATCTGAGGGCGGACAGAAAAAGTGCGGACAGACATAATTGAGGACAGAATAAAGTGCGGACCGCAGACAAAGCCAGCAAAATTGTTTTCTTTTGCAGAAAACTAAAAGCTAAAAATAAAAAAGGATTTATGAATAAATAAATAAATACATAAAAACAATAATAACAAGTACCTGTTCATTAATTACATCTCATTACAAGACAACCAGATGCGTTGAACATACGGCAGCTGTCTTGTAAGTTATTAATGACACAAGAACTCTGCAAGCTTGTTAAATACCCTGTCGAGAGATTTGGTTTACCAAGGGGCCAACGAAAATCTAGCTCTCATTCTATTGAAAAAAATAAAGAAAAAACTATCCCCTCAAAAAAAAAGTAAGATTTTAGTTAAAAGCAAGTAAAAAATGCGCCGAAGCTTCTTCGGCGCAATCGAGTTTTATGTACAGCCGCTATAGCGTATAATCAAGGCCTCCGAAAATTGATCTATCTTTCGGTGGTCTCGGGAAAATGCTGTATGAGCCGCGGCCCATGAAACTTTAACCACTGCCAGGTGGCTGCCTATCCTATATCGTTGTCAGAAGCACGATTATGGCTAAATTTAACCTTAAATAAAATTAAAACTACTGAGGCTAGCGGGCTGCAATTTGGTATGTTTGATGATTGGAGGTTGGATGATCAACATACCAATTTGCAGCCCTCTAGCCTCAGTTGTTTTTAAGACCTAAGGGCGCAGAGAAAAAGTACGGATAGAATAAAGTGCGGACGGACAGATAAAGCCGGCACAATAGTTTTCTTTTCCAGAAAACTAAACAATTGAATTTACAAATTGCCATCGCTGAAATTAAATAATGGAAATTTACCTTGTAAACGACGCATGCTTTGGTTTAAAAAGTATGAAATTGAACAAAGGATATACATGAAAATTTGAAGCAAATCGAATCTATGATTTGGAATGTCTCGATATGCATTTTTAGTTTCCTGTAAAAGAAAACTATTGTGCCAACTTTGTTTGTCCGTCCGCACTTTATTTCTCCGCATTTTTCTGTCCGCCCTCAGATCTTATGAACTACTGAGGTTAGAGGTTTGCAAATTGGTATGTTGATCATCTAGCCCCCCGTCATCAAACATGCCAAATTGCAGCCCTCTAGCTCAGCAGTTTTTATTTTATTTAAGGTTAAAATTAGCTATAATCGTGCTTCTGGCAACGATATAAGATAGGCCACCAGCGGACCGTGGTTAAGGTTTCATGGGCCGCGGCTCATGCAGAACTATACCAAGACCACCTAAAGATAGATCTATTTTCGGTGGCCTTGATTATACGCTGTTGCGGCTGTACAGAAAACTCGATTGCGCCGAAGAAACTTCGGAGCATTTTTTCCTTTTTTATATTTTCCTTAATTCCTGCATTTTCTAATCTTTCCTAATCCCTTGTTCCTTTCATTCTGCTATTTCCTAATCGTTTATTCCTTAGTTTCTCATAAACCACACAATAAAATGTCACGTGACAAAAAGAATACAAATGGGTATGCCCCAGTCTTTCTGTCCTTCACTTCCTAATCACTTTATAAATTTTTCTTCCTTATTCTTCAGTTTATCTCCAATTTACCTCGTATTCCATATCGTCTTAATTACTACATCTTGATAGAATATCATCTGACACTACTGACACGGGAATGACGCTTAATCATAACATTTGAATATTCGGAATGCAAAAGATATTTCAGTCCGAGCTGAATGACGTCCTGATGTAATTTTCACTTATGTCCTATGACGCGAAAAGTAAAAATTATATAAAAAAAAATAAGTGAACAAGTAAATTAATTAATTAATACGTTTACGAAAAGGGGAAGCGCATTCAAATGACAAAAAGAGTATTCTGTGGCAGCGACAAAAATGCTGATAATATTTTCACTTATATTTCATGACCCAAAAAGCAAGAGTTAAATAAATAAATAACAAATAAATAAATTAAAAACTAAACAGATAAATGAATAAATAAATAAATAAATAAATAAATAAATAAATAAATAAATAACTAAATAAATAAATAAATGAATCAATATATTAAACAAATAAATAAATAAATAGGTATACAAACAATATAAAAGCACTCGATAAAAATAACATTCAATTGTATTTGACAATGAGAAACGCAAAAAAATTTCTCAGTCTAAGGAAAATGAAATCCTGATATACTTCTTATTTCTTATACATTGCAGCACAACCAGGAAGATATAGACCAATCAACCAATTAATGAATAAATGAAAAGTTAAATATCCATAAGTTAAACTATGATATGGTTATATTTTGTATTTTATTGTATGGTTCTCAAACATCTTTAAAATATTATGATGCTTCTCTTGAAATGATCTAAGAAATGAACTTAAAATGTTGCATATTATGTTATTAAATGTGCGCGATGCAACTTTAGATATTGGGTAGAATTTTTGGACTGGTATTTACGCTATTATATATAAATTTTAATAATGTGCAATTTAAAATACTTCTGCTTTATATGCCCAGTCTTGAAGGGCTCTCAATTTTAATGGCATATACAAAAAAACTTATAATTCCCTTGATAATTATTTTAACTTTATCTGTTTACTCTTATCGTATCCGATTCAATTTAACAATCCAGCCATGTTAAATTTAAAGCGTTATCTTTAACATGGCGCTTTACAAAAGAACAAATTCGCTTAGTGTTATCTAAACGTCGCGGTTTATACAAGAGCAGATTCGCTAAGTGTTATCTTAAACGTCGCGGTTTATACACGAACAAATTCGCTCAGTGTTATCTTTAACATTACACTTCATATAGGAAAAAAATTCGCTCAGCGTTATCTTTAACATGGCATTTTATATACGAACAAATTCGCTCAGCGCTATTTTAACATGGCAATTTATTTCAGAAGAAACTCGCTCAGCATTATGTTTAACAGGGACACAAGGCGTTGTCTTTAACATGGTACTTTATGTAAGAACAAATTCGCTCAGCGTTATCTTTAACATAGCGTTTTATATAAGCACAAATTCACTCACCATTATGTATGGCATGGTACTATATCTAGGAACAAATTTGTTCAGTGTTATCATTATAGTGGCACTTAATAAAAAAATAAATTCGCTAAGCTTTACCTTTAACATGGCAATTCGCTTCAAAACAAATTCGCTTAGAGTTATCTTTAACTCTTTAACATAGCAATTTATATAAGAGTAAATTCACTTAGTGTTATCTTTAATATTGTATTTTATATAAGAACGAATTCGCTGTGTTACCTTTAACATGGTGTTTTATACAAAACTAATCTGTTTACTGTTATCTTTAACAAGGCGCTTTATATAAATTTGCTCAGCATTATATTTAGCAAGGAACTATATTTAAGAACAAATTCGCTCAGCGTTGTCTTTAGCACGGAACTATGTTTAAGAACAAATTCGCTCAGCGGAATCTTTAACATGGTGATTTGTATAAGAACAAATTCGCTCAGCATTTTGCTTAACAAGACGGTTTATATAAGAACAAATTCGCTCAACGTTTTCTTTAACATAGCGGGTTATATAAGAAAAAAATCGCTCAACGCTATCTTTCACATGGCACTGTACTCATCGTTATCTTTAATATAGCACTTTATATAAAAACAAATTCGCTAAGCGTTATCTTTATCATGGCGGTTTATATAGGAACGAATTCGCTCAGAGTTATCTTTATCATGGCGGTTTATATAAAAACAAATTCGCTTATTGTTATCTTTAACATGGCGGTTTATATAAGAACGAATTCGCTCAGTTATCTTTATCATGGAGGTTTATATACAAACAAATTCGCTTAGCGTTATCTTTACATGGCGGTTTATATAAGAACGAATTCGCTCAGAGTTATCTTTATCATGGCGGTTTATATAAGAACGAATTCGCTCAAAGTTATCTTCAACATGGCGGTTTATATACGAACGAATTCGCTCTCCACCTCAGAAAAAAACCCATAAAATAAACACATCACACACCAAATATACGCCGTTCCCAACGTCAGTGTCACTCCGTAAAAACAAATATACTTCAGCGGGATCGTTATAATCCGTAACGCAGTAGTATATCTGATGGCACTCTCATTGGCACTCTTTGTGACACTTTGTAACCATTTGCAGGGCGAAGAAATAAACCTCAAAACAGTGGGATGCCTTTCAGGACACACGATCCCCCCCAACGATCTGATAGCGGACGGCTGATAAGTATGTTTATGTTTATGAAACGGTCCGAAAACCCCGGTTTAAACTGGGTCCCGATCCTGTCTCGTACGCGGTTGCTTCTCGTGAGATTAGCTCGGCTGCTTGCGAGATGTAGCTCGCTATCTCAAGACTATGCTGTCCGGTAAATTATAGAGGAAGAAAGGGTGTTTTGTACTGTAGAGTATGTAGGTTGATACTGATATGTCAAATAAGAGATAGGAGTCGTTCCGTCTGCGTTTTACAAAGCGACATTTCTAAGAGAACCTTACGTAACCATAAACGCGATTCAGATATGTCAAATAGGAGAGATAAATCTCGCTCCATCTGCGTTTACAAAGCGGCGCTTCTACGATAAACTGACGCAGCAAATAAAATTAGTTTTTAGGATGTATCTAAGATCATTGCTATACGGAGGAACATTGCCAAATTGATAGACAAATTTAAACCTCGATCTCGCGTGAGAATCGGACACATCCATAATTCCGAAATCAATCCGGCACTTGTTGGTGACACCTGACAATGACGCTATCTACCTTTACGGTGTCTTGAGAAAGAGGCAGGTGTAAATTGTCTGTCTGTCTGTCTGTCTGTCTGTCTCTCTCTCTCTCTCTCTCTCTCTCTCTCTCTCTCTCTCTCTCTGGCGTATCCATTACCCCGAATGAAAATACGAGTTTGCAATCAACCGCAGAATCTTCGCCCGTCGTTTCGTTTGCAATTTTCGTGCAATGTCACGTGTAATATACTTTCTCCCTCACTCCCCACCCCCCCAACCATCTCCCTCTGTCTTCCATCCCTCCCCCCACCGTTGGGCCTTAACCCCTCCCCCTCCTCACCACCAATTCGGGGATCGTAAACATTATCTTTTCACCTTTGCGTTAAATTAGAAGATGCTATTATGTAACTTCTATCGCTGGTTAAGGTGATCCGTCTCGTCTGTTCTTTTCCCCGTTTTAGTTTCTGTGAAGGAAAACTATTGTGCCGGCTTTGTCTGTCCGTCCGCGCTTTTTTCTGTCGGCATTTTTTTCAGTCCGCACTTTATTCTGTCCGCACTTTATTCTGTTTTCACTTTTTCTGCCCGCCCTTAGATCTTAAAAACTAGAGGCTAGAATTTTGTCAGTCCGCACTTTTTTCAGTCCGCACTTTATTCTGTCCGCACTTTATTCTGTCTGTCCGCACTTTATTCTGTTTTTTCAGTCCGCACTTTTTCAGATCTTAAAAGCTACTGAGGCTAGAAGGCTGCAAATTGCTATGTTGATTATCCACCCTCCAATCATCAACCATACCAAATTACAGCCCTCTAGCCTCAGTAGTTTTTATTTAGTCAAGGTTAAAGTTAGCCATAATCGTGCATCTGGCAATGATATAGGACAGGCCAACACCGGGCCGTGTTTAAAGTTTCATGGGCCGCGGCTAATACAGCATTATACCGAGACCACCGAAAGATAGATCTATTTTCGGTGGACTTGATTATACGCTGTAGCAACTGTACAGAAAACTCGATTGCGCCGAAGAAATTTCGGCGCATTTTTTACTTGTTTTTTCCCGGCTTACTTCTGGTCTGGGCAAGAAATAGCCATTTATTTCGATGTCTGAGTAGCTTAGAATTTAAAAAAATATGATTAGAAGACTATCTTGGACTGATATAGGCAGTAAACATTTCACATATTTGGGAATTATAATTTCATATTTTGGGGTGCAGAGCCGGGCCAGTTAGAAAGGACTCATTTTACGCTAACACAAAGATTTTACGTGATTAGGTTATTACCTAGAATTAAGTGAATATTCAGCTCTCTGTCTCTGTCTCTCTCTCTCTCTCTCTCTCTCTCTCTCTCTCTGTCTCTCTCTCTCTGTCTCTCTCTCTCTCTCTCTCTCTCTCTCTCTCTCTCTCTCTCTCTCTCTCTCTCTCTCTATATATATATATATATATATATATATATATATATATATATATACATATACAGTATTTGCATTTCTGTATGTATGAATGCGCGTGTGCTTTCAAATGACATCCCGTCTTTATTAAATACGAAACACATAATCTTTAAACGATTTGCAAAATAACTACAAACAACTATTCCATTTGAAAGAAAGTAGGCTATAAAAAATTACCTTTGGATATTTTGCCTCAGCATAAGGTAATATATTCTTAGCATTAAAGTGTTCGTGTATTCTCACATTTACGGTATATATAATTCCGACTCAAAAGTCTTTTACAGATTTTTTAATGTAGGGACTTTTAAAAATCAAAATGGAAATAGCTGGGGCATATATTATTTATATTATATTTAGAGTCAGAACACCGACAATATGAAGACCAAAGCAGCAACAAACAGAGAGAGAGAGAGAGAGAGAGAGAGAGAGAGAGAGAGAGAGAGAGAGAGAGAGAGAGAGAGAGAGAGAGAGAGAGAAATATAAGACCTTAGGACTAGCAATTAACTTCATTCTAACAAAAAAAAAAGGGCAAACAACTTATAAGGAACAGTCTTCACTATTTTTCTGCTGGGTCATAATACGTTAGGGTTTCATTCATAATAATAATAATAATAATGATAATAATAATAATAATAATAATAATAATAATAATAATAATAATAATAACTGAGAAACTACAACACAAAATTAACTGCATCCAGACGGCCATTCTGTTTATTGAAGCTTTTGGATAGAAGGTGTTCTCCCGAAATAATAATAATAATAATAATAATAATAATAATAATAATAATAATAATAATAATAATAGAGAAACAAATATATGCACATTTAAATAACTGGGGACTTGTTTTTTTTTTTATCTTAAGACTCATGGTACTATGAGTACTTTATAATAATAATAATAATAATAATAATAATAATAATAATAATAATAATAATAATAATAATAATAATAATAATAGTTTAATTTTGCAAAAGCCAAATAGTACAGAAAATTCATTTATAGGTGACTAACTGAAAAATTAGTTTTTCATATTCTGCTAAATTATTATTATTATTATTATTAATATTATTATTATTATTATTATTATATCGCTGTTTATAACATTAAGCAGAAATAAAGCACATTATTATTATTATTATTATTATTATTATTATTATTATTATTATTATTATTTATTATTATTATTATTATCCAGTGATAAAGTAAAGACTCTTCATAGCTTATTCTGATGTTTACGCAGACATTAACAAAATCTCTTCACTGACAAAATGTAACGGAATGAGAATGACCAAGAAAGTGAAGAAAAGCCCACATTTATTCATTATTCACCCATTAATTAATTATAAATCATTGCACCAAATTCACTGACTGGACAATTAGTTGACTGATTGCGAAAGGTGAATGCTGTGAGACTTTCAGCAGATCTCAAGGATTTAATGATCTTGTATATATATATATATATATATATATATATATATATATATATATATATATATATATATATATATATATATATATATATATATATAAAGCAAAGTCATAGCTGAAAATACAGCAGAATTTCCTCGAAATCATCCTGTTTAGCTACATTATTATTATTATTATTATTATTATTATTACCCCACACTTTCCCAAACCACTGCACTGGGAGAAAGCCCAAAGACTCCTTCTCTCAACTTTCATTCTCCCCTCACAAACCTCTTCATTATTGATTATCTGTTTCATTCCTCCATCTTTCTTCTTCTTCTTCCCCTTATCCCTCTCCCGTTCCCCTCCCCCACCACGACGCAAACTCCCCCCCTGAAGTTTCTCACCCCCAGGGTAGATACGAGGGGAAAAACGGACCTGGGCTGGTTGGTGGGACTCGCTGTCAGTATTAATGTCTGATAATTACGGGGTCTGCGCGGTTGTGACGGGTTGTGCGTTCCTGTCATTATATATCCCCTCTCTCTCTCTCTCTCTCTCTCTCTCTCTCTCTCTCTCTCTCTCTCTCACCGTTGTCTAAGTTTAGTTCCACATGGTCAATGATTTCTCAATCTCAATTGTAACCTTTTAATGTTTCTCATTATGACTCTCTCTCTCTCTCTCTCTCTCTCTCTCTCTCTCTCTCTCTCTCTCTCTCTCTCTCACCGTTGTCTAACAGTAGTTCCACATGGTCAATGATTTCTCAGTCTCAACTGTAACCTGTTAATGTTTCTCATTATGACAGTCTCTCTCTCTCTCTCTCTCTCTCTCTCTCTCTCTCTCTCTCTCTCTCTCTCTCTCTCTCTCTCTCACCGTTGTCTAAGTTTAGTTCCACATGGTTAAATATGTCCGAATCTCACTTATTGCCTTCATAATGTTTCTCTTCATGATCGTCATATCTCTCTCTCTCTCTCTCTCTCTCTCTCTCTCTCTCTCTCTCTCTCTCTCTCTCTCTCTCACACACGCAATGAAATGCTATTTTATTTTCCATACCACTCTCCTAACCCCTACCCACTTGGGATGATAACCTTTTTGTTCAGAAAAATATCAGATATTAACATTGCAAAACAAATTCTCTATGTCTATATTTTTTCTTTGTTGTAATTTATATTAAAATAATGTTTTATTCAATAATCCTCAATTGGTTTTCCATTCTTATCTGTAAAGAGACCTCAGGAAGTGCTTGTGTGTGTGTGTGTGTGTGTGTGTGTGTGTGTGTGTGTGTGTGTGTGTGTGTGTGTGTGGATGTGTTTGTGTTCATCTAAGAACTTAAACACCTTGAAAAAATTCATAGACTTAGTCTAAAATTTCATGATCTAACATTCTCAGTTAGACTTTCAAATGATGTCCAACTAGAAATGTTCCCATTTTAAACCATTCTCGAAACTTAAAACAGTATTTCCGTCCATAATTTATTCCTAATTATTACATTGTTCTGGGTGACATCTCTCTCTCTCTCTCTCTCTCTCTCTCTCTCTCTCTCTCTCTCTCTCTCTCTCTCTCTCTCTCTCAAAGCGCCTGCCTTCAGTCTCCAGCCACATCAAATAATGACATCATCTCAAAAGAGCCAAGTACTTCTGTCTCATTTTTTCCCCGACACAACAATTCCCTTCCTGGGCGCCACAGCTGGCGTTTAAGCCTTAATATATAATATATACTCATACAACCAGATGTAAAACGAACCCCGCAGGGCTAACCAGGTTGTCCCTCCCGTTTATGCAAATGCGCAACACATGAAATTAAAGGCTACGTCCCAAAAGAGAGTTCTGGTACTCGAGTTCCCGTGACGTGCAATGATGAACAGTATATAATATCTTCTCCGGTGCTTTGAAGGGGCGAGTGTGTCTCAATGCCGCGCCCCACGACGCTCGGCCGGAGATAATGGGAATCTGTGGTGTCCCAGCATCCCTGGGCTGGCTTGGGATGCTGCTCTGGGAGATGAGAATGAGAGAGAGAGAGAGAGAGAGAGAGAGAGAGAGAGAGAGAGTAAGATTACTAGTGTAAGTAAATTTCAATGAAATTATGGAAAAAAATGGAAGGAGCTACTTGAAGATTGTTGGGAGATGAGGAGGTTATCGAGGATGCTGAGAGAGAGAGAGAGAGAGAGAGAGAGAGAGAGAGAGAGAGAGAGAGAGAGAGAGAGAGAGAGAGAGAAATTAATATTGATAGTAGAAGCAAATTTCAATGAAATTATGAGAAAAATGAAAGGAGTTACTTGAAGAATGTTGGGAGACGAGGTTATTGAGGATACTAAAAGAGAGAGAGAGAGAGAGAGAGAGAGAGAGAGAGAGAGAGAGAGAGAGGGGGGAGGTAGATCCAGGTTGTCAGCATAAGTAGATTTCAAGAAAAATTTGACAAAAGCACATGAAGTTGCTTTGAGATGCTGGGAGATGAGAGAGAGAGAGAGAGAGAGAGAGAGAGAGAGAGAGAGAGAGAGAGAGAGAGAGAGAGAGAGAGAGAGAGAGAGATGGTGGGGTAGGGCATTATTGATAGTCTAAGTAAATTTCAATGGAATTCTGATAAAAATGAATGAAGGTAATTTAAGAATGTCGGGAGATGAGGAGATTATTAAGAATGCTTAGGGAATGACGAAAGAGAGAGAGAGAGAGAGAGAGAGAGAGAGAGAGAGAGAGAGAGAGAGAGAGAGAGAGAGAGAGAGATGGGGTATGGATAAGGTTGCAAGCATAAGTAAATGTCAATGAAATTATGATAAAAATTAAGAAAATTTAAGATGCTGGGGGATGACAGAGAGAGAGAGAGAGAGGAGAGAGAGAGAGAGAGAGAGAGAGAGAGAGAGAGAGAGAGAGAGTTGTGATAAATATGCAAGCAATTTCTTCGAAATACGAAGAGATAATGCTATCTAGGATTCTCGGAGGATGGTGTGCGTGTGTAGGAGAGAGAGAGAGAGAGATCGAGAGAGAGAGAGAGAGATCATATGAATGGTTTCACCCCATTGCCGTAAGCACTACCTCGTCGAGGCCCTTCAGTTGTGAATTATATCATGATAAACATCTGTTGATTTTCCTGAATAGACAGACAGATATATTACCTTGTATATCTAAATTCAAATATGACAATTCAAAGAAAGGATTTTATAACTTGAAGATTTGATGATGTCATTACTGACTAAGCATGCAAGCCCTGGTGAGAGAGAGAGAGAGAGAGAGAGAGAGAGAGAGAGAGAGTTACAAGGATTAGGATGTCTCAAAGACTTGTCAGGCCATCCGAGGAGACATCATGTGCTCACTTATCTCTAAGAGCAGGTTTTACTTTTCATTCACAGTTCTAAAGATTTTGTCTAGCTTTCTTTTAAACTCTTCCACACTGTTGCTGTTTACAACTTCTGGTGGCAGAGAGAGGGAGAAAGAGAGAGAATATATGTTAGAGAGAGAGAGAGAGAGAGAGAGAGAGAGAGAGAGAGAGAGAGAGAGAGAGAGAGAGAGAGAGAGATAACATATTTTAGTGTCGGTGTGTGATAGAGTAAGAGAGAATATATCACAGTGCAAGTGTTGGTGTGTATTTGAGAGAGAGAGAGAGAGAGAGAGAGAGAGAGAGAGAGAGAGAGAGAGAGAGAGAGAGATTGCTCAATGAGTCGTGGGAACCTCTCCGCGGCAGACATTCCTAGGACACAGTTGAACGGACATGAATAGGAAGTCCTGTGGAAAAAATGTCCCGAACTTGACCCCTGACCTGTTTTCATTTCGGGTGACCTTCGGGCGTGACCTGGCTTCTTGGGGGGTTCTAAAACTCGACTATAATAGGAAAAAGACGCCTGAAATATACTTCCTAAATATATCGTATCTTCCTGTCCTGGTTGGTCTTATAAAAATGTAAAATATATTTTCTAAAACTATCTTATCTTTCTGTCCTGGTTGGTCTTAGTAGATCATTTGCTATCTCTAATAAGCTTTGTTTAATTTACATTCTAATGAAGTATTAACCGATTGAAGATAAATGAGAGTCATTCTAATTCTAATAATTATTTATTTATTTATTTAAAAATAAATTTCTTTATGGACTTTATCTTTAAATAGATTTGTACCTATACATAACTGCGCATTTGTTTCTCTATTTCAAGACTCAGGCTACTATGAGTACTTTTTAGTAATAATAATAATAATAATAATAATAATAATAATAATAATAATAATAATAATAATAATAATAATAATATTATTATTATTATTATTATTATTATTATTATTATTATTATTATTATTATTATTATTATTATTATTATTATGCTCAGAACTTATGACACCATTTCTTATCAAAAATTCTCCGGTCTGCTGCTAAGGATTCATACCTTCACCGAATATCTAATAAACTTAATTAAAGATAATTAACGCTGGCAGACTAATGACCAGCTCACACCTCACCTTTGCCACTCGAGACTAGCAGCTTCAGCCCCAACTGACTAGCTAAATCATAACTAGCTGTGAAATGCCCTAAATGAACTGACATTCGTGGACGTGAAGTGTGAGAATTCGAGAGGACAGGAAAGAAGAAGAAGTAGTATTTGAGTCAGTGTTTACAAACAGCTCATTCACAGCTTTTTCCACTTCCATTGACAAATGGTTGTATTAGGGCGAACTCCAAATTACGTGAGTGATATTTATGAATGATATTTACGAGATTGTAGGGTTCCTGGGCGTTTATACGTTAATTTGGGTCGTTTCTTGGAGAATTTGGATCCACATATATACAGAAACTGGGTTTTCTAAATGTCACTTTTTTATATTTTACTGATAAATGGTTGTATTAGGACGAAATCCAAATGGTGTAAATGATATTTATGCTTTTCTGGGTTGCCTAGGATTTGAATTTTGTCAGATTAAGGTTTTGGATGGAAGTTGTGACCAAAATCTTCACCAATTTTTTTTTTCTAATACACCTCACAATTTCATTGACTAATGAGTTGTACAATTTGGGTACCGAATGCTTGCAATGATACGTAAGTTTTTTTTTTAATGTAACTTGAAATAATGGCATATTCTTATTGCCAAAATTGTTCATTTTGGAAGACAGGCCGTCCAAAAATGAGAAATATTCCTACATTAAAATTTTTCATCAGATCATCACACAAGAAGACGCTTCTTCCAAAGACTGAGATCTAATCTTACCCACAAACAAGATGGATCGTTCCAGAAGGGTTGTCCAGACACCAGACAGGTATTTCCCAAAATAGTCTGACTGATTGATAAGCTTATCGACATAGCGTCACGACAAACAAAGGTCGTCGGCACAGTCACAAGGTAGAACGAACCAATGATGGGGGAAAAAGTGCCTCAAATATTTCTGAAAGTCCACAAATTGTCGGAGAGCAGACCAGAGCAGAAGGATGTGGCTTCACAGGCCCATGTTATTATTATTATTATTATTATTATTATTATTATTATTATTATTATTATTATTATTATTATTATTCGGAATAAATTCAGAAGACGAACCCTATTCATATGGAGCAAGCCTATAGGGGCCATTGACTTGAAATTCTAGCTTCCAAAGAATATGGTCTTCATTCGAAAGAAGTAACAGAAAGTAAAGTTGAAATACAGAAAGAGGAAATCAGTTAATAGAAAAAAACAGATAAATTAACAGTGATAAATAAATAAACAAAAATGTCAGTAAATTATTAAAATCCAAGGAAAATTATATTAGCGTAGTAATGCATTGCATCTTCGCTTGAACTTCTGAAGTTCCAATTGCACAGCATCCTATGGAAGACTGTTCCACAGTCCAACGGTGTGAGGAATAAAAGACCTCTGGATTGCAATAGTTTCAACTATCTTAAATAGGAAACTAATCTCCTGCTGTCATTATCACCTATAATTTCGTTCCCACATCGGCCAGTTTAGAAGTACAGTGGCGTCGATGACCTTCGGTTTTGCAACGCAAGGATGTGCAAGCAAATCAGTCAGTTGGTTACTCATTCAGTCACTCGATCAGTCGATGCGACTGACCTGTGCAGAAAATTTTGGCATTTATAATATTATGGGCTGTGTGAAAAAAATATTTCTCGATGTAATGATGTAAGTGCTGTAATGAAAGAGTAAATATATATGTATAAGTATATTTATAATTATATACTATATATATTATATATATATATATATATATATATATATATATATATATATATATATATATATATATATATATATATATATATATATATATATATATATATATATAATATATATATATCTTTATTTCCATACAGTAACTGTATAGTCGAGCTAAAATGTTATGTTTTATTATTATTATTATTATTATTATTATTATTATTATTATTATTATTATTATTATTATTATTATTATTATTATTTCTTTAAATGAGATAGAATACTGTATAATCTGAACTTTTCTATAGCAATGAGTGTCAATCACAGCTATTTCCTCATATCTTAAACCTGATCTTAACAGCCACTAACATTAAACGGTAGTGAACATGGGTTCTCAAAAAAAGTCACTATAATTACGATAAGCTGAAAATACTATGGGAAAAAAATTGTAGTTTTTTCATTCATTCATCGGGTACTTCCGGCGTGACCTTTAAATAGACAAAAAAAAATGAGAAGAATTTTGTGAGGAGGGTAAAAAATATATATATATATTTACACCCCCACATTTTTTTCCTTCTGAAATAACCGGTTGACAAACGCTAGATAATCACACCAGAAAGACATTTATTAACGTTGATAGTCGCTGGCAAAAAGTTAAGATGTTGATTAAGACGCCTATGTTCCCCTTTTTTTTATTCTTTTTATTTTCCTGTCGTTTTCAGCGACAAGATTCGGAAATAAATTCGACCCAGCTAGCAGTCAAGGTATGTGGAACGCTATAAGTCATCTGATTCAATTCACTTTTATTTTTCGGGAGAAGGTGTCATCTATTCAATCACCTGAAACGACCAATAAGACAGGTTGACAACGCTTCTGTTATCGACGTCTTAGGAAACGAACGCATCCAACGGCTCATTCTGGGGTTCGAACTGAACGCGCTCCTCCTCCGCGTCGCCAATCGAAAACGACCACACATTTCCCCTCTCCTTGCTGCAAGGAGACTTACACACAGACACGCCCGCGCCCCTGCTAGCCTATACGTAGCCTAACCTACAGCCTAGCCTAGCCAACACCTGCACCAGTACGCCCACGTGCACTCAGTGAGGCTTCACAGTGTATGTTCCATGCTTGGCGTGCAGGAAAGACCATAAATATTGCCCCCGGGGCCGTCTCTACTCTCTGTCTCTCCTTCTCCTCCTTCTTCTTCTTCTTCTTCTTCTCCTTGCTGGCTTGAATTCTGCCAAAACAAATACCTTTCGCACGCTACATAAGTCACGCTTTTTCGTCTAGTTATCTCTCCCATCTCGCGCCGCTACAGAACGAAGGGGGTATTCATTTTCCGCCAGGAAAGAAGAATAATGCCTCGCCTACCTTTATTTCCCACCGAGAAGGGGAAAAATCTCTGTGCCGCACCTTCTGCTTTGTTGCATTGCAATGAGAGTTATACTTAGCCCCTATCGATGCCGAAGGCAACTGCCGCGCCGTCTTGGACAGAAATTGCTCAAGGGAATTATACCGCAAGGTTGTATTTATGTAAATGATGAATGATAAAGGACAACCACTGTATAACACTTGAATAAAGCTTATGTAAACAAGAAACGGAAGTCGAGATAAGGACAGGCACTCTTCAGCATTATATAATGACTGGAAGTTATAACTACAAGATATGCACTGTATCAGACATTAATTATGCTTATGTCACTGATAAACTAAATAAATACCACACACTGTACAATGCTTGAACTCCAGTCATAAACATCTTGAGCAAAAAGTGATACACGAACGCCAGAATAAAATATAATACAAAAGACTGGTTTCATAATAAAAACATAATAGATAATAGTATGATATAGTAATAAAATCAATCAAAAGTATGAACACCACTCATGCAAATGATGGAAGGCAAATGGCACTCGACATGCGCAAATAATACAAGAATAATAATACTCACATAAGTAATAAAGAATGAAATGTATAGGATTTACGGGGATCTCTTTTTATCCCATCTCAAAATGGCACAGAAGATTCATATGATATGGAGTGTGAGAAAATTTCAATTTCGACCCTAATATTAAAACAATTTTAGTAGTATTATGCTCTGCGATTTAGAAAGTGTATTACAAAATGCGTCTGCAATTGTTAAGGGAATGCGCAGTTAGTTGGATGCTTCAGCAAAAAGTTATGGAGGGAAAATAATAATTCGCACTTTGCTCAAACTTATTTTCGGGGAGAAACATATTGATCGGGTTAGCAAATATAAAAAGTGTCGCCAAGTCTGTAGGTTTCAGTTATTGGGCCCTAGAGACCTATCTTTAGGAAATCGGACACACTACTGTTGACTGGCAGGTTGCTGGCCCATGATAAGTATTTGGACCTTTGACAAATTTCGTTCCCTAGAAGTTAAAAGAATGAAAAAAAAGGCAGACTTTCAAAGATGCACAGATTAATCACCCCTTTCAAGAAGAGACTCCTGTTTTTAAACTAGAACAACGAAGTATGTTTTCGGCCAGGCTCTGTTTGACCCACATAAGCCCAACAGTTCATTAGCATTTCAGATACCCCAAGTATCAAAGAAATTTCGTTAAAGAAGTTACTTAGAGTCTGTGGATATCAAGCTATTAAAGGAGTCAGTGTAAATCTCGATTTACAAAAAAAAAAAAAAAAAAAAAAAACTATGCAAATCAGTCCCAAAAATGCTTCCGTTCAAACTTCGTTTACATTTTCGTATCGCAGTTAATGAATTTTAACTTCAATCTTTGTTTCTGTTGGCCCTTATACTTATTTTTCTTGCGCCGAATTATCTTTCATAGGAAATGTCAGCACACAAAGCTTTGGCAAACCTTATACATATGATGAGATATGCATGCGTTGTACAAACCGTGAAAACGATATGTTGCACAAATTTTAGAGTTTCGAGACTTATTATCCTTAGTATTCTAACCAAGCCTGTTCTTTTGAAATCACAATTCACCATTATACAAGTAGAAAGTAAATGGTCTTGATCATCCTTAAATGTATTCAAAGTAGAGGATTCTAATGTATCTGTGTATGTATAAAATGTTGAATGTTGATTCCTAGGATGCTTACAAATTGACTGAAATGTACCACGACCTTTTTAACCTGACAACCAACAAAATAATAATCTAGTAACTGAATGAATAGTACCATTAACTACCCCAGCTACTACTGTTGCTACAATGAGAAATAATGATATTAATGATCATAAAAATGATGATTATTAGTGACTAATGTCTGGTTACTCACCCTAAATGCCAAGACACACTAATGTTCATCCTCTTGACTGTCAACCCAATATACACCTGCCAAAATAAAAAAATACAGATTATCACAACATATAATTCTGAAATATGATTTTGAAAATTACAATAAAAGAAAAGTTACAATTCTTATTAATTATGAAATGGGGAAGGGGTAGTGGTTGTTTCCCGAAGCGAGAGTGAGGGGATACTCGCCCCCCTCCCCCTCGGAAGAGGAATGATGACTCTGCGGTAGAAATAGACTAAAAGAGGGGAAACAAAGGATGGAACGCGTTCTGGAGATGAAGAGATAAAGCCGAGAGTCACTTATTTACTCGACAACCCAACCAGATCATGTGCAGGGGATTGTTCTGGGGATGCTGTAAAGCTAGTGTGTATACATGTATGTATACATATATATATATGTATATATGTATGTATATGTATGTGTATATATATATATATATATATATATATATATATATATATATATATATATATATATATATATATATAAAGTATTAAAACTTACAATACCTACCTCGCCTTCTTACAAGAAGAGAAAACTGATTTACAATTAGGTAAATCTTTGAAACTGGTCTGAAAAAATTTAAAATATGACATCATTCTTTGAATGGATTACACATTGACGTCAATACCATATTACGTCACGTCTCTGACTAAATAAATTGCTTAAAATACTCTCAACGACATAACAGACGCGTCATTGTCATATATAATATTTTGCACTGTTTGTTATTATTTTTTGTGAAAATCTACCTTCGTTCCTTTTGTCAAGGACATCAAACCAGGATATCTCAGACGTATCTCTCTCTATCTCTCTCTCTCTCTCTCTGTATATATATATATATATATATATATATATATATATATATATATATATATATATATATATATATATATATATATATATATATATATATATATATATATATATATTTCGGCATTATTATATATACCTATAAAACACACAAATTTATTTTGTCATGTGATAGCACTGTCCTTGCATATATATATATATATATATATATAATATATATATATATATATATATATATATATATATATATATATATACAAATTTATTTTGCCATATGATAACACTGTCCTATATATCTCTACATACATATATATATATATATATATATATATATATATATATATATATACATATATATGGTTCACATTCCATGAGATCGTTCAACCCACTCGTTCAACCCCTCCTCCCCTCCCCTCCCCCAACAACCCACAACCTCCCACAACATCTTATGAAACTCGAAAGTCAAATGAAGACTAATTCACAAGAAAAACGAAAGCGATTTGCAACATGAGGAAAGCCAATGAAGTTTGAAAACCAGTCTAAGCTTTGTTAATATAAAGCGTTTTGTATAATCTGAAGTTTATGAACCTATACACCATCAGCTCAGCTTGGTTTTTAGTTTTCTGTAAAAGAAAACTATCGTGACGGATTTGTCTGTCCGCCCGCACTTTTTCTGTCCGCCCTCAGATCTTAAAAACTACTGAGGCTAGAGGGTTGAAAATTAGTATGTTGGTCATCCACCCTTCAGTCATCAAACATACCAGTTTGCAGCCCTCTAGTCTCAGTGGTTTTTATTTTATTTAAGGTCAAAATTATCCATAATTGTACTTCTGGTACCGCTATAGGTACCAACAACACAGGCCACCAAAGGACCGTGACTGTGTTTCATGGGCCGTGGTTAGGAGTTTCATGGGCCGTGGCCGAGGCTGAGTTTCATGGACAGCGGCTGAAAGTTTCACACAGCATTATACCCTGTACAAAAAACTCGATTGCGGCGAAGAAACTTCAGCGCATTTTTTACTTGTTTTTATTCAGTTCTCTCTATACAGAACAGCACCATGATCAAATCATTTAAAGTTTTATTAAGCAAAAGCTTTTTTGCATTTCAAGATATATACCTGTAGATCGCCCTGGTTTCATTACAGCTCTCCCTATGCAAAACAGTACCATGACAGAGAGAGCGAAACGGCCTTCAATAATCGTCGTACAAATCCACTCATTAACTCTCGATCGCATTAAGACAAGATGCCAGAGTCTATAACATATCCGCGTCCTTTCATTCACAATATATCTGCTGCTGTAAAATCAAGTGGGCAGAGACATTAAGATTCCTTAAATTTTCCGTCCTTGGTTAGGTGTGAAACAACCATGCCAGATCCGCAGATAGTAATTGGCACTAATTTCGGAACCAGCGGATGATGCCCGGCAGCGAGCTCGCCCAAATACCCGCCAGAAATATTTTCTGATGTTTGCAAGATTTCAAGATACGGTGTCATAAGTCTCTGAAGGCGGAGGGCAAAGCTAAGAAGTCGACGCTCAGGGTGTTAAGAACGTAAGGTTTACATACTCGAATGTGATTGGCCAAAGGCAACCCACCGAGCAAAATGATTGGACGACGAAGCTTTGATGTGCTATTCGCCTCTGAGGTAAATAAAACCTTGCTTAACGGACCAATCGCATGACAGAATCATCTAACCGACGTTCGATTACTGAGAAGATCCCATCTAACAGCCGCCGAAATCGACCAATGAGAGAGCAGGAAGAAAGCCGTGAGGAGGTTTTCCGAGTATCAAAGGCAAACGTGAGACAAAAATATATATATGAAAAAAAAGGTGAAGGGATTATGAAAGGGTGGATGAAGCGAGACAAGTGATAAATCAGACACCGCGCACCTTGTGATCTCGTGAAAGAGGCGAATAATTCAATCGAAACCTTTCAAATTAGCGTAGGAACTGGGGTAATGACATGGACGTACCTGGTTCGCAGGTATGTTTCGTCGGCTGAACCTGAGATTAATGGTTTCTGTCTCCAGGGACCAGGAGGAGCACGATGCTGAGAGAGAGAGAGAGAGAGAGAGAGAGAGAGAGAGAGAGAGAGAGAGAGAGAGAGAGAGAGAGAATATTTATACAGAAAGTATCGAGAAAGAAAATGCTTGTAGAGAAAGAGAGAGAGAGAGAGAGAGAGAGAGAGAGAGAGAGAGAGAGAGAGAGAGAGAGAGAGAGAGAGAGAAGAGAGTAATGTTTATACAGAAAGTGTCGAGAAATACAGAGAGAGATAAAGCTTCCAGAGAAATGTAGTGGGACCTAGAGAGAGAGAGAGAGAGAGAGAGAGAGAGAGAGAGAGAGAGAGAGAGAGAGAGAGAGAGAGAGAGAGAAAGAGAGACTGTTGATTCAGAAATCAATCAAGATCAGGTAATGTGGAAAAAGTAAGGTAGAATATCCTTAAAGAGAATTCTAGTAGAAAAATGAGAGAGAGAGAGAGAGAGAGAGAGAGAGAGAGAGAGTTTATTCAGATATCAATATTAAGTACTGAGGAAGAGTGAAGAAGGAAATGCCATTGAGAAAGTTAGTGAAGATAATGAGAGAGAGAGAGAGAGAGAGAGAGAGAGAGAGAGAGAGAGAGAGAGAGAAATCCAGTAAATTTATATGCTACAATCCTTTAAGGATGATTCATTTGACCTAGAATCATTTACCAGAAGACCTGAGAGAGAGAGAGAGAGAGAGAGAGAGAGAGAGAGAGAGAGAGAGAGAGAGAGAGAGAGAATACTAAATCTACTGTATATATATACTTCTTGAGAATGTTTCATTTCTCCTAGAATATTTTATCACAATCCTTTTAACTTAATAAATTTCTTAACAAATGAATAAAATCAAGCCAGTAATCATAAGATTATGAAGTCTAACTTATTGTTTTTGCCACATAAATTCCATTAATCTATAAAGTAAGTTATTGACCTAATAATTATGCAACAACAATGTGAACTTCCCAATGCAAATCCTTTAGAAATTAAACCTTGGTCTTCCGAAATAATAATAATAATAATAATAATAATAATAATAATAATAATAATAATAATAATAATAATAATAATAATAATAATAATAATCTTTAGAAGCTTGAATTTTAAGTCAATGGCCCCTGCGGGCTTGTTCCATATGAATAGGGTAGATCTTCTGAATAATAATAATAATAATAATAATAATAATAATAATAATAATAATAATAAGTATCAAGACTTGAAAATCGAAATAAGAAGGATATGGGATATGCCAGTGGAAATTGTACCCATAATCATAGGAACACTAGGCACGATCCCAAGATCCCTGAAAAGGAATCTGGAAAAACTAGATGCCGAAGTAGCTCCAGGACTCATGCAGACGAGGATGCTACTAGAAACAGCACACTAGTGAGAAAAGTGATGGACTCCTAAGGAGGCAGGATGCAATCCGGAACCCCACACTAAAAATACCACCCGGTCGAATAGGATGACTGAGATAGACAATAATAATAATAATAATAATAATAATAATAATAATAATAATAATAATAATAATAATAATAATAATAATAACTGAGAAATATGCAAATTTTTGCAAGACCTGATTCAGATAGGTCTCTGATATCCTTAATAAGCCAGCCCAGGGGCGGAGCTTGCAATAGTATTAACACGTAACTTCCGTTTGTTTATTTTCTTACAGTTTTCAGAAATATGGTGAGATGGAGAAATGTATGTTACATAACGTCTAATTTGCATATAAATATCTAACTATTATTACGAGCTATTATATTTATTATAATAATAACTGTAATGGCATGAATTAGTGTATGTGGGTGCAATAACACTGACAACCAGAAAGGTTTAGCAGGAATAATAATAATAATAATAATAATAATAATAATAATAATAATAATAATAATAATAATAATAATAATAATAATAATAATAATAAACGGTCTTTGTTTTAAATCAATAATATAACCTTTTCTGTCCGTATTCATGTGAATTTTATTCAATAAATCTACTTAACTCTTCTATACATTTTATGCAAAACACATGTGTTATTGATAGAATAATAATAATAATAATAATAATAATAATAATAATAATAATAATAATAATAAATCCACTCAACTGTTCTATACATTTTATGTAAACCACATGTATTACTGATTGAATAATAATAATAATAATAATAATAATAATAATAATAATAATAATAATAATAATAATAATAATAATAATAATAATAATAAATCATTATTATTATTATTATTATTATTATTATTATTATTATTATTATTATTATTATTATTATTATTATTATTATTATTATTATTATTATTACAAAAAACCCTAACACACAAAAAATAAAAATGAAATATTTACTTACAGAAATCTGATCATTTGAATAGCCAGTCTTTCCCTGCTGAATTCCATCTCCTGAATAGTGCATCTGGATGTTGTAGACTGACCTATGTCTTAAATCGCGGTTGTTGGAGACCTCCGACCAAAACGCCCTTACAAAACACAACACAAACACACACACACACACCCAGGTGTCAGATTCCTTGGTCTTCGAGGTATTAGAGCGGCAGCCCGGACCATTCAGATGCAACGAACGAGATACCGACTGTAACCCCTATCAATATGTAGGAGTAGACTTGCAAACGGTGAAACTGACCGTCTGCCAAAAATATATGGGTGGCTCACTTAGCAAGCACCACTAATTGCTTGTTAGATTTTGGGTCTAGATCCAGTATATGAGATACCAGATGAAACTAATATATAATATATCCTTGGACTCTCCTGATTATAGAATGACCAGTGACAGACATACTAGAGGGTGGGTTCCCCCTGACAGACACACTGAAAAGGGGGTTAATTGGATCTGGATCCAACTTAGGAGATACCAAGTAAAATTTACACTTCAATAGCACTGCACATCCTAGAGTGCTATGGTGGTCATGACAGACATTTTAGTGGGTGATTACCCCCTGACAGACACCCCACAATGAGTGGGAAGGGGGAGACAGGATCTACATCCAACATTGGAGATACCATGTAAAATTTGCACTACAAGAGCACTGCACATCCTAGAGTGCTGTGATGGTAATGACAGACATTTTAGTGGGTGGTTACCCCCTGACAGACACCCCAACGAGTGGGAAGGGGGAGACAGGATCTACATCCAACATTGGAGATACCAAGTAAAATTTGCACTACAAGAGCACTGCACATCCTAGAGTGCTGTGATGGTAATGACAGACATTTTAATGGGTGGTTACCCCCTGACAGACATAACCAACGATTGTAGGTGAGAGATAGGACACCTTGAAATGATTCAATATGTATCATAGGCGATATTAATATTTAAAGTATTCAACAAGAAAATGGTAATTTTCTGCAATTCGTGAGCCAGATAAAATTTAAAAGGCAAAAATACTTCTTCAGATCTGCATATTGTACATGCCTTCTGAATTCCTGTGGCACCTGCTGCATGAACAGACTCCATAATCTGCAATGATATACTGGAAAATAATAATTCCATATCAGAAATATGAACATTAATAAGGAATTTAATCTTGATACATTCCCCTAAGGGCAGCTCTACATGATGAGGCCTAGTTTTATGATCAGTTGAAAGGCCCGGTTGGTTCCAACCAGATTGAATCATATGGGTTGTAATTTTGGTCTGTCACTTGGTCAGACAGTCTGTCTGGTGGGGATCAAGTACGGGTTGATCGTGAAATCCTACAGCTTGTGAGATTTCAACCACATCTCATCGCGTGAACGGTGACTTAAGACCAGTCATCAATTTTGTTCTTGGCAGCGTCACGGGAACATCTCCCGTCCCGACGGCCGTCATGAACTGGTCATTTGCAGAATGCCAGTTCTGGGGTGAATTTACACTCGTAATACTTACAAAAAGTATGAACGCATGTGCAAAATTAAAAGTAAAGAATATATGATACTTTAATGCCGATACAACCCTGATATGGTCCAGCATTAGATGGACAAACTTTTTGCATAAACCTATTATCCTATTATAAGTTATAGGCCTACAAGGAATACATACGAATATGATGGGATAACATGATTTTTCCTTTTTCTTCCACTATTACCCTATCCCATCTAGCTTTTTAATCTGCATAAGCCTATAGTTATATAAACTTCTATAACTTTCATCACTTCTGTATGTTACGATATATGCATGAGATTTGCAGATACAGGCCTGAATGCAAGAAATATTGTGAATATTACAGGATAAGAATTAGTGCCGGAGTTATTTTTTGTTTTTAAATTCATATTAAGCTATGGAATATTTCACTAATATATATATATATATATATATATATATATATATATATATATATATATATATATGTATATGTATATATGTATGTATATATGTATATATATGCATATATATATGTATATATATATATATATATATATATATATATATATATATATATATATATATATATATATATATATATATATTAGCACTGAGCCTTTCGTGTGGAGTTATTGCTTAACACAAAGTAGCATTTTTTTTCTGAATGGGAGGGGTCACAAGTGACAACAGCTACAAGTACGTGTGCTGATCCATTCTCAAATAATTAAACCAGTCATATAGTGTGAGTCTCAATTCCTCTAAAAAAGAAATGTGAGATAAGTTTTCTCGTTTTAATAGCCAGTCTTTGGTCATTTTATCTTCTTAGGCCTATAGTTAGGTCACTCTATCCATGTCGAGGTCCGTAGCCCACCGTGTCTCACCATCAACTGACTTGTTCTTGAGGATCATGTGAATGAGATAAAATTTTTTATCGGATACGGCATTTCGACTGATATTAAGACCAATCGGATATAGCATTTCGATTGATATTAAGACCAAAGTCCCATGGTGTACAGCCGCTTTAACACCCACACTTTCACAAAGAAATGATGTAGCACAACACAAATAATTACTTGAAACGAAAATGTGAACGAATTGGTCAAGATAGGCTAACTACAACACACTTTTTCCCCATTGTAGTCCCCCTCCCGAAGTTGACGATCATACAACTTGGAGATCCTGACTCCCAAATTAAGTAGGCCTATAATAGCATGTCAATTATTTAAATATGCTCCACTTATTTTCAGCTGGCCTCACTCAGATTAAGCTACGACACCACCAAGTACCCAGTACCATATATTCAGGGAGGAAAACTTAAACTCAACTAAAAAATACTACTTACGGGCAAAATTCAGACGAAAATTGCCCGCAGTTTGATGTTTAAAGCAAGCTGAGTGTGTGTGTCACTTAACTTCCCGCCGGCACGCACCAGAGCCAGCCTATGCAATGTGTTTCAATACATGCTATCGATGCTGGCTTTGACGACCATTATTCGTTTAACTTTCTCCCTAATGATATTGTTTTCACTCTTCATTATATCCTGTAGGCAGTCACTAACATCATATTATATTCTCACATCTGTTCAGTGTATTTACTATTGCTAATATGATTTATAATCCGTCTCCAACGCAGTCATAAAAATCGGACAATCGAAATGGCAAATCTGTCAGCTGTGTGCAAGACCTCCAGTAAACAGAGTAGGCTAACTTCCCTGAGCTTGTTTATGTTCTCATTTTTCATTTCTCTTGTTTTCTTTACATTTAAGTTAGGTGATTAATTTTTTGGTCTAGCTTGCTCTTATATTTATTCATAATCTTCTTGAGAGAATGTAACAACGATATTCATTCCTAAAACTGATAATACACAACTTGAATGTATCCACGAGATCATTAGTATGCAAGTCAGTTGAAACCAAAAGAAGGTATTCCTACTTCGATAAAACAAACTGAGTAGGCATATAGCGCAATTATTATGATTTGTACTCTGACTATAGCGTATATCTTACATGTGTATTACTGTCTATTCAGTAGGTGTGTATTACTCTATTTAACAGCGTTATGTACATAGACATTTTATAGCAATAAATCGAATAATGATAAGAACTTACATGCTGCTTTGCAGTGCCAGTCTTCCAGCCTTCGCTTATATCAACGTTCATCTCGTAAACAAAGGTAATATAAAGCGATTAATGTAATTGAAGTCAGTTGCTTGCTTGACAAAATAATATGACCGAATTATTATAGGCCTACAGATGAATATTATTTACATGAAACAAACAAATAATATTCGTATAAAATAATACAAAGTATACAGAAAGGAGAAAAAAGGTTTATTAATATATCACAATACTGTATATTACTGGTGAATAGCAGCCTACTATACGTAGTCTATATAGTAATTATCAGGGCTTGCCCTTCCCTCTCCCCACCCGTTAGGGTGTGTCTGTCAGGGGGTAACCACCCACTAAAATGTCTGTCATTACCAACACAGAACTCTAGGATATGCAGTGCTATTGTAGTGCAAATTTTACATGGTATCTCCAGTGTTAGGTGTAGATCCTGTCTCCCCCTTCCCACTCATTGTGGGGCCTGTCAGGGGGTAACCACCCACTAAAATGTCTGTCATTACCAACACAGAACTCTAGGATATGCAGTGCTATTGTAGTGCAAATTTTACATGGTATCTCCAGTGTTAGGTGTAGATCCCGTCTCCCCCTTCCCACTCATTGTGGGCCTGTCAGGGGTAACCACCCACTAAAATGTCTGTCATGACCACCATAGCGCTCTAGGATGTCAGTGGTATTGTATGTAAATTTTACTTGGTGTCTTAAGTTGATCTAGATCCAATTAACCCCCTTTTCAGTGTGTCAGGGGAACCCACCCTCTAGTATGTCTGTCACAAGGAGTCATTCTATAATCATTAGTTTCATCTGGTATCTTATACACTGGATCTAGACCCAAAATCTAACAAGAAATTAGTGGTGCTTGCTAAGTAAGCTACCCATATATTTTCGGCAGACGGTCAGTTTCACCGTTTGCAAGTCTACTCCTAAATATCGGTAGGGGTTACAGTCGGTATCTCGTTCGTTGCATCTGAATGGTCCGGGCTGCGGGACTATATGCAACCGTTTGGTATCTCGTTGTTGTCAGGATTCTGTCCATTTCAAGGTTTTTTTTTGTGGGAGTATTGGAGTTCGATGTAAAATTTCAGTACTAACACACACACACACACACAAACACATACACACACATACACACCCAGGTGTCAGATTCCTTGGTCTTCAAGATATGCAACCGTTTGGTGCCTCGTTGTTGTCAAGATTCTATATATATATATATATATATATATATATATATATATATATATATATATATATATATATATATATATATATATATATATATATATATATATATATATATACATACATACATATACTTTAAAGTTCTTCCAGTAGCTCTCGTCTATATGATGTCCAGCTTGATTCCAAACATGGTATTAAGCACGTCTTAGCCACAATTTCCTTAAAAATACACCATCACATATCCTCAGTTGCATTCAAAACAGGTTATTATTTTAACAGAACAGTTTAGTCGTAATTACGCTTTCACGAAAACATCATCAACAAACAAATTCAAATACACAGTCGCTCAGTCCACAGCGCAGAGTTTAATTCAAAAATACACTTCACTTCATTCATAAAACTACTCTTTACTTTGCGTCCCAGTCTTCGGTGGGTGACTGACGAGAAACTGTTCAAACTGCCATCGACTCATCGTTAAGTGTAAACACTCAATAGGCAGAAGAATGTGGACCAGTTTCTGAACGACCTAACGGGGGCACTTGCTCGTTTAGACAATTATACGATTATACTGCCCTAAAATGGAAGACTGCAGTATTTGCAAAAATACAAAACTGAGAAAAATGGTAGATACTCCCTTGCCTTACTACTGATTTTGCAGTTACTGCAAATGGGACCCCCCTAAATACTCGTGGAAAGCATTGAAGAACCATTCTGAAACTGCAGTAACTTGTGTATTAGTGTTTCAAGAGCCCAGTAGTTGGCATAAACTGCTGATTTTGCAGATGCTGCAAATGGTATCCCCTAAATACTCGTGGAAAGCGTTGAAGAATCATTCTGAAACTGCAGTAACTTGTGTATTAGTGTTTCAAGAGCCCAATAGGTGGCATATCTCGATTTCGAAAATTTTTCCATTTTAGGGCAAAGCTGTCCTTAGGTTAATTTATCGTTTTATTTCGTTACGATGAGAATTGAATAATGATATTCATTGTTTATTACTTATCATGTATTGCGACATTTATTGTTTTATTTTCGTTATGATCAGAATGAAACAACGAAATTTGAATCCACATAATTGATTGTATGTTTGCGTCTATACTTCGATTGTTATCAAGGTTGTAATTGTTATCTATTTTTTATTAATGTGCCTCTCTTAATTTTTGTTTGATTCCTGTTGCTAAATATCTTTAATACTTTCTCTCTTGTGTCTTCATTTGGTATTTGAAAATGGAAATGAGATGAAGTAAAGGGTATTATTATTATTATTATTATTATTATTATTATTATTATTATTATTATTATTTAGTTGTTACTGAAAAAATTATTATTTTTATTGGTTGACATTAAACCAATTATTATTATTGTTTATTATTGTTATTATTATTATTGTTGTTGTTATTATTATTATTATTATTATTATTATTATTTCAACTTCGAGTTAAAAAAAAAACGTCCATTTATCTACTGCAACACTTCAGAACGTCACAGCCTAAATTTCCCTTCGCCATGGGAGGTCATCGTTGACCTGGGAGTCAGGTCAGGATGAAATAAAGTTTCCAATTACGCCAATCTTTTACCCTGTGGTCAGGAGGACCCAAAATAGACCAACTCCAAAAAAGACCAAAGGAATTTTACTGGTAAATTAGGTCGGCCATCTTGGCCATAGTTGTGACCGCAAGCTTTGGAAAGCAATTATTTATTCTGAGTGTTTTTATTTTATTTTTTTTTTTTTTTAATTTATTTTTTCCCCTCTCTGTGAAATTGGAATTCCTAAAGGAATTGATTTTTACCCTCAGTGGAGGTTTTTCATCCCATTAGGCGAGGGGAAGTTTCTCTTTACAATTGTGGTGTGCGACAATAATAATAATAATAATAATAATAATAATAATAATAATAATAATAATAATAATAATAATAATAATAATAATAATAAACAACTGAGTCACTAAAATGGTGGAGAAATGCAAAATGGTGTCAGAGTGAATATATATTAAAAATATATACAAAACAAGAGTTTTCGAGAACCTACTCGATTAATTTCCTTTATTAATGTCAGTTAGGCTATTATAAAATTGAATTCTCGCTTCTTTGTGTTCTTGGAGTACCCTGGTTTAATTTATATTTAGTTTCGCAAAAACTTATGGAAGATGCATATTCTCTCTCTCTCTCTCTCTCTCTCTCTCTCTCTCTCTCTCTCTCTCTCTCTCTCTCTCTTACACATTCACAGGCGAGTAGAAGTGAATTCGATCCCCGAACTAGGTAAGGAACAGAACGGATGAGTTCTCTTCAATGTCTCTCTTAATACATTACGTACCTGGTTGGTATTCGACTAGTGTGCGTTACAGCTGGTTAGGGAGCATAGTGTCATTCATATATATATATATATATATATATATATATATATATATATATATATATATATATATATATATATATATATATATATATATATATATATATATAGAGAGAGAGAGAGAGAGAGAGAGAGAGAGAGAGAGAGAGAGAGAGAGAGAGAGAGAGAGAGAGATATGCTGTGAGTGGTCAGTACTTTGTTTGAAATGAACACTATCGCATACAAGACCCACCGTCAAGTAATTGTAAACGGAGGGCCTTGATGAGGCAATCTCTCTCTCTCTCTCTCTCTCTCTCTCTCTCTCTCTCTCTCCAAAAAATTTTAC
>NC_089796.1:2015000-2022500 GCF_040412425.1 Macrobrachium rosenbergii | reverse complement strand
TCAGTTGAACCAGGCTCAAGAAGGTAAAAGTTTTGAATTTCACCCAGGCAAAATTTCGCTCATCTTATCTTCTAATGGACACCAGTGTGATCAGACTAACAACATTTAAACAATTTAATACGAACTTTGGAGAAGTACACCAATATTAAAATGATTCTTCATTCAGAAAGAAATGTTGCATTGAACAACATAAGCATAGTTATGATTTACAGGAGCCGGGGAGCTGGGTTGAACAAAAATTTATATTAATATGAATTTGATTGTCTCCAGCATTTTGGAACATTGTTAACGCTTTCTCGTTTTTCTTAAATTACAGAAGAATGTACCGTGATATTTTGTGAATTGTATGTGATGTATCAGTGCTTACTTCTATGTTAATGATAATTTGATTGGTGCTACTTTAACAGAATTTATTTGGATAGGTGGCTAGTATCCCAACTTGTTACGCCAGTGGAATACAACTAGATCACTTCACAATATTCCTACTTTCCAGCTCATTCTTATTAAGATGAATCCACACTGCACTAATGCATATCATAAACATATGTCGAAAACTTATCACACACATATAAAAAAACAAGTTAAATACAAGTTAATGATTTATTTTTAGCGGTCAACAGTGCTTGAAATAATAATCTAGCATTTGGCAAAAGTTCATACTCCGCCTACAGTCGATGACATGTTTCATCCTAATGTGGTATGTATACAATAAGTTGCAGATGTGTTTTAAACCTATTTATGATATACGAGTATATGTGATAAGTTGCAGACGTGTTTTCAACCTATTTGTGATATGTAAGTGACAATTTGCAGACGTATTTTCAACATATTTGTGACGCGTTTGCGATAGGATGCAGACGTGTTTTTAACATATTTGTGACATGTATATTAAGTTCCAGACATGTTTTCAACATATTTGTGACATGTATGTGATAAATTGCAGATTTGTTTTCAACATATTTGTGACATGTATGTGATAAGTTGCAGACGTGTTTTCAACATATTTGTGCCATGCATGAGATAAATTGCAGACGTGTTTTCAACATATCTGTGACATTTATACGACAGGTTGCATACATGTTTTCAACACATTAGTGACATGTACACGACAAGTTGCAAACACGTGTATACAACATATTTTGCCCTACTATGGCCGCTCAGACCACCACTTGATACAGTGAGTAAGCAATGTTACCAAAACCGCCAAACATCACAACACCGCTGACCACAGTTCCCAGAACTGTCGCAGACACCCGGAGGAGAAAAAAAATCTCGTATTACACAGTCCAAGAAAATGAGACATTTCATCCTACATTAGGATAGAATGTTTTGGGGAGTGAGAGAATTAATGGGATGGCATACCACAGCAGATCTTGAAAGGAAAATTCTCGGAAGTTTTGAAAAGCCTAAGAAGAAGAAGAAGAAGAAGAAGAAGAAGAAGAAGAAGAAGAAGAAAAATGTCTCTGGGCTCTAGCTGTGAGGGACCACAGGATATCATTTGACAATCATAACATCTGGAGAATAATAATAATAATAATAATAATAATAATAATAATAATAATAATAATAATAATAATAATAATAATAATAATAATAATAAAAATAATAATAATAATAATAATAATAATAATAATAATAATAATAATAATAATAATAATAATAATAATAATAATAATAATTCCTCGTTCTTCTTTGTAGTAGAAGAAAATTTAACCCTCATACGGAAATTATTGGAAAGCAATTTCGTTTTTTAGAGGCAAATGCATTTTCTATATAATGTCACTCCTGTGAAGTGTAAAGTATAATTTGAAAATGTTAAGTAGAGTGTCAGTCAATCATTTAAAAATCTTATAAGAGTTCTATGCATGCTTTGTAATGCATCTGGTTCGATTTTGTTAATTACCATAACTGTATATCTGGAAAAGAAACTAATAAATAATAATAATAATAATAATAATAATAATTATTATTATTATTATTATTATTATTATTATTATTATTATTATTATTATTATTATTATTATTATTATTATTATAAGAAAGAAGACCCTGTTTGAGGCAAGCTTTGTTGAATAATATGGCTGCATTGTGTGATTTGATTTTATACTGAATTTTCTCAATTTTTCTTATAATTCGCTTTTCCTGCAGCCATGTTATTCAACAAATTATTATTATTATTATTATTATTATTATTATTATTATTATTATTATTATTATTATTATTATTATTATTATTGTCCTCAGTGAAATTAATTGTTTGTTTAAGTGTACAAGCGTTAGCTATAATCGAATAAAAAAAAACATACACTTTATTAAAAATAAAAGGTTAATTTCAGATAAAAATTCACCAGGGAAAGAGGGAGATTCTACATACTGAATTTTGGTCTGAATAATTCAACTGAATTTTCAGCCCAAAAATCACCTCTCCTGAGATGACTTAAAACAATGTTGAAATAAGTTTATCATCAACTTCAGTTACAAGACTCCTAATATATGCAAAACTTAGTGAATTTTTAACGTCCAGGAAAAGTATGAGAAATCACGAAAATCAAAATTCATTTTAAATGCCATATAAACGATTTACAAATTCTCTCTCTCTCTCTCTCTCTCTCTCTCTCTCTCTCTCTCTCTCTCTCTCTCTCTCTCTCTCTCTATTTCACCGTGGCTTCGTAAACAATCGTATCCAGTGGAGGATAAAGATGGTTGTTGTGACAGCCTAATCTAAGTCAGTCTCCCATGAAACGGTCGATTTCCAAACCGTTTTCTCTGGAAGACTGAGCCACTGACGAAGGTCACCTTTGCACAGGTAAGGTATCCAGGTGTGACATCTCGCCACCTGCCAACCCGCTTTAACAAATAATAAATCATAATAATTAAATAAAAATTATCAATTCAGGATTAAATCATTAATTTATCCAACTGGCGTGACAATATCGAAGGTTATCGAGGCCTTCGAGGACAATATGGTGTGTTCTAATAATGGCGCCTGTTTTGGGGAAAGGATGGTGTACAGTACACCCCGTTGAGGTGCACTGTAGGCATTACTTAAGGTTCTTTGCAGCTTGCCTTCAGCTCTTAGCTGCAACCTCTTTCGTTCCTTTTACTGTACCTCCTTTCATATTCTCTTTCTTCCATCTTACTTTCCACCCTCTCCTAGCAATTGATTTATAGTGCAACTGCTTTGAGGTTTTCCTCCTGTTACACCTGTCAAACCTCCTCACCGTCAATTTCCGTTTCAGCGCTGAATGACCTCATAGGTCCCAGTGCTTGGCCTTTGGCCTAAATTCTACATTCACTGCACCTCAGGATGATGTACGATGATTTATTGTATAATTATGTATTCTGGGGGCTGTATCCATCGAATATGGAGTGGACAGGACGCTGTACCGAAGTATATATTCACATCATACTTCTGAAGTATGAATTATTTCAGACAATAGCGATGGTCAGCGATTGAAATTAGATTCTCCCATATTTAGGATTTATTATTATACAAATGAAAATTTATTCAAAGGTTGTATTATATTAATAAATGCAAAATCTTCACGTGTATCTCACAATATATAAAACGTAACTAATTTCTACGTTACCTGCTGACAGAACTGAGGAAAAAATTAACGTAATAGGAATGGAATGGAATATCGTTTAGGCCAAAGACCAACCACTGGGCACTATAAGGTCATTCAGCGCTGGAAAGGAAATTGACAGTAAAAGTTTAAAAGGTGCAACAGGAGGAAAACCTTTTCGTAACAATTATTTAATAATTGTTACGAAAAGGTGGATAGCAAGATGGAAGAAAGATAATATGAGTGGAGGTACAGTAAAAGGAATGAAAGGGGTTGCAACCTACAGTAATGCCTACAGTGCACCACACGGGGTTAACGTAACAGGTGAATTGGTGTTTTATAGAATTTATATCCCATGAGTTATAATGAGTTGCGTCACAGCTTATGAGTCGAATGACTGGTTATAATGGAAATACAATTATTAGGGTTATTATCATTCCAAGTGAGGTATACCTCCCCCCCTACCCAAACCATCACCCCCCCCTTCCCCTACCACTAACGCCACCACCATGCCAATATAAAAGCGAAGGGTCGAACGTCGGAAGGTTTAAACAAGGCTGCGGAGTCGAGTGTGGGCAACAACGGGACACAATGAGACCTGAATACCAGCTGAGCGACTGAGTTGTTTGCAAAAAGTGATGACTAGGAAAAAAAGCTATGAAAAAACAATGGTATTAATTTTTCACTGCCTGGCAACACAGAGAGAGAGAGAGAGAGAGAGAGAGAGAGAGAGAGAGAGAGAGAGAGAGATTAGGTTTTCAATGTCAAGCAGATTTCAGTGGATAACTAACAATGGAAACAATGCAGTTTGCAGGACGTTATCGAAAACAATGCCTTTTTATAATTTGCGTCAGAGAGAGAGAGAGAGAGAGAGAGAGAGAGAGAGAGAGAGAGAGAGAGAGAGAGAGAGAGAGAGATTAGGCTCTCTATGTTAAAGTAGATTTCACTTGATAATTGACCAAAGAAACTATGAAGTTTGTATGGGTCTTATCGAGAACAATGTCTTAAAAATTTGCGTCAGAGAGAGAGAGAGAGAGAGAGAGAGAGAGAGAGAGAGAGAGAGAGAGAGAGAGAGAGAGAGAGAGGCAATGTATGCACACCAGATATATCGATACATACTCGTAATTAAATAGTTGGCAAAAGAGGCTGTTCTTTTTAGTATCTATTTTTATTGAAAATTTTGATAATTTTAGGCGTTGTTTTAATTTAAAAGAGATTCAATAGGTAAGAAGAAGTTTCCTCATAGCACTTAATGAAGATAAAAATAGAATAAATACGCTTATTAAAATGGGGAAGTTAAAGATCTAACTTTTAAGTAGATGAAAAGACTTCTCGATTTTATTCACAGAAATTTCTAAATCCTAATTTAAAACGCAAGTCCAGTTCGTTAAGACTATAATAATGTGAATTCAAGTGTTACTCTACTGATTTGATTTTTGAATAAAATAAAAAGTTGATGCGTGGTCGTGGCAACATTGAAATTTCAAAAGGATGCAACTTGGTAAAATCTCAAAAGAGTTGTCTTAGAATTGAGTGCAGGTATTGAAGAATTTTATGGATAAACTGAAACTGGTGTGACCTTTACTAAAATGAAGCTGATGTAACTAAAATGATATATATATATATATATATATATATATATATATATATATATATATATATATATATATATATATATATATATATATATATATATATATATATATATATATATATACATATATATATATACACATACACATATATCTGCATCACACACATCTGATTTCATCGCCTTATGTGTTTCAAACAAAGCCAAAATACTTTCTCAAAATTTCGTACTGACTCCACCCGTGAGATTAAATACAGGTTAGTTGACCTGAACTTTTGGTAAATCACTCCATCTCGCAATGTCAAATAAAACGTGATTTTTATTTTCCTTTCCTTAAACTAGGACTTATCACGGAGTCTTGTATTTTGAGTGAAAAAATTTATTTGATTTTATTTTTCCTTTTTATTCTTTTGTTTTTTTTTTGTGAAAACAATATTTGTTTGGGTTGAATATAGAATTTAGGCCATGGGCTAAGCACTGCGACCTATGAGGTCATTCAGCGCTGAAACGAAAATTGAGAGTAAAAGTTTGAAAGGTGTAACAGGAGGAAAACCTCAAAGCAGTTGCACTATGAATCAATTGTTAGGAGAGGGTGGAAAGTAAGATGGAAGAAAGAGAATATGAAAGGAGGTACAGTAAAAGGAATGAAAGGGGTTGCAGCTGGGGCCCTAAGGAAGGCACGCTGTAAAGACTCCTAGGTAATGCCTACAGTGCTCCACATGAGGTGCACTGACGGCACTAACCTCCCTGCGTTGAATTACAAATAATCTTTCTTTTATTCTAAAATACTTCATAATTCTCTTTACTATCGTAATTATATATCATAATTATCGTTTTTTTAATTGTAATGGTTTAAAGCAAAGATGAATTTTCATTCATTTCTTCAGTTACTTGACAATTCTATATTCTCTTGTAATTCCTCATTTTAGTGACCAGATTACCTTTATCTTTTGTGATGAGTACGCTTAACGAGAAAGAAACACGAATCAATTGCATTACATTCATTTACTTTATAGAACTGGTTATCTTAACTTTAAGTAAACACGTAACTAATTAACTTGAAAAACCTGTTTTCATGACAGTTATATGTATGGTATTATGATCTTACCCTTGAAGCAATAACTCAGTTAATATTATTATTATTATTATTATTATTATTATTATTATTATTATTATTATTATTATTATTATTATTATTATTATTATTATTGTTATTAACGAATGGACAGGGAAACTCTTCAGAAAAGCTTGTTATATCTATTTATCTATCAACCATATACACACACACAGATATATATATATATATATATATATATATATATATATATATATATATATATATATATATATATATATATATATATATATATATATTATAATGTACATAACATCAAATGTCATATATATATATATATCCAAATATTTCATACATACATACATATACGATAAGGGTTTTAGAAAATGACCTTGACATTTCAGGTTCTTGGGACATTAATTGGTCAGAGGTCACAGGACGAATGTCGCTTTAATATCTAATATCAAGGTCCCTTACTTATGGAAATGTCTGTATATATTATATATATATATTTATACGATATATATATATATATATATATATATATATATATATATATATATATATATACATATATATATATACATACATACATAACATCAAATGTCAAGGTTAGAGACATCCAAATATATAGAATTAGAGAGAGAGTAGGGGGTTTGATAAATAAGAGAGAGAGAGAGAGAGAGAGAGACCTTGAGAGAGAGAGATTCTTGTTGACCCTTTAAATTGGTCAGAGGTCACAGGACTGACCCAAAGGGGCTTTTCCTTATATCAAGGTCCCTTGCTTATGGAAATGTCTCCATCAAATGAATTATATTTTAACATGCAAATACGACTTTTAATTAGTAATATTATAGAAGTTAGATTTCTTTAAATAACCATATTGAATTAACCATCAATATTATCTATCTATCTTTCTGGTAATGGAAACTTGCCTAGCTTATTAACTGGCCTTTAGGGTACTTTCAACCTTACACAATTGAATAATAAAAACTTGGTATGGAATAAAAATAATAATAATAATAATAATAATAATAATAATAATAATAATAATAATAATAATAATAATAATAATAATAATAATAATAATAAAAATTAACACCAGTTCATTTACCGATTAAAAAAAGGGGATAATTAGGTTTACTCCACGTGATTGTGGACGAATTAATAATAATAATAATAATAATAATAATAATAATAATAATAATAATAATAATAATAATAATAATAATAATAATAATCTAATTTGCAAGTCTACACATTCAGGT
>NC_089796.1:2010000-2012500 GCF_040412425.1 Macrobrachium rosenbergii | reverse complement strand
AGGTAACAAAATAAAGAATATAACATAAGAGAGAGAGAGAGAGAGAGAGAGAGAGAGAGAGAGAGAGAGAGAGAGAGAGAGAGAGAGTACATCAAAAGACAAATGATAAATAGATGACAGAATTATTATCATCAAAAAGACTAAAATACAGGCAACCAATTTTAGAAGAGTCACAGGAAAAAAAAATAATGAATGATTGCCAGAGAGACAGACAGACAGACAGGCAGAATTAAAGCGAGAGGATATAAAAATTAGATGATGAAAAAAAATAACGATTTTAGGAAGAGTCAGAGAAACTTTCAGACAGACAGACAGACAGAATCAAAGCAACTGGAGATTTAAAGAAAAGTACACAATAATGGCTTTCGCCAAAATGATTTATAGAATAATAATGAAAGAGAGAATGAAGAGAATAGCACTGCTGATAAATGAAGCTTTTAAAGTCCTTTTTATTAGTGAAATTATTAAATACACGCCCATATAAGGACAAAATAATAAAAGAAAAAAAAAATATATATCTTTGATACTCTGATATTATACGAAATGGTTCATACGGTTCTACATTGTTTTGCAAAATACCAACTGAAAAGGTGATTAAAAAAAAACTGCATTATACACAAATTAACATTCAATGGTATTGTTCATTTAGTCCGATATTCCTTTCTCGTTGAAGACTATGTAATTAAAAAAGATTCGAAATGAATTCTGTTAAATATGAATGGTAACCGTAAAATCCCAGCTGAGAATAAATTTGCTTTATGAATTTTGTGGTTCAGCGCCCTTGCCCTCGTCTCTCGAGTCCTGGGTTCGATCCCAGTGTGAGACAGAAACTTGGATTAGTCAAATGTAGTCACTAGTTAAAGGTTCTGTTTATGAGAATTTCAATAAATCTGTACCGTATTGCCGTTTACAAATATAGAAGTATAATCTTATTATTTTAGATATAAGAGAGACAATCTCATGAATGACCGAGGAATTTTTAAAAGCTTAAACATTCCACTATTTTAAAACTTTGTTTGCAATATCACATAAATATTCAGGAACCGGAAGACCTCTTATAAAAAATTTTAAATGGTTAATATTCAATTTATATTCAATCTTAATAATATCCATCATTGTATAACACAATCAAAATCATTTCGATTTTCATCAACATATAAAAACAATTCTGCTTATCAATTTGATTTCCATCAACAATCTTAAAATAATTCTGCTTATCAATTTGATTTCAACAATCTTTAAAATCAATTTGATTTTCATCAACAATTTTAAAATAATCAATTTGATTTTCATCAACAATCTTAAAATAATTCTGCTTATCAATTTGATTTTTCAACAATTTTAAAATAATTCTACTTATCAATTTGATTTTCATCAATAATCTTAAAAAATAATTCAATTTGAATTATATTCTGCTTATCAGTTTGATTTCCATCAACAATCTTAAAATAATTCTGCTTATCAATTTGATTTTTCAACAATCTTAAAATAATTCTGCTTATCAAAATAATCTTAAAATAATTCCTATCAATTTGATTTTTCCAATCTTAAAAAACCTTATCAATTTTAATAATCTTAAAATAATTCTGCTTATCAATTTGATTTCCATCAACAATCTTAAAATAATTCTGGGTATCAATTTGATTTTCATCAACAATCTTAAAATAATTCTGCTTATCAATTTGATTTTCATCAACAATCTTAAAATAATTCTGCTTATCAATTTGATTTTCATCAACAATCTTTAAATAATTCTGCTTATCAATTTGATTTCCATCAACAATCTTAAAATATACCTTATCAATTTGATTTTTCAACAATCTTAAAATATTCTTATCAATTTGATTTTCATCAACAATCTTTAAATAATTCTGCTTATCAATTTGATTTCCATCAATATATCTTACATTAAAATATCCCTGCTCTCGTGCACACTGTTACTATATAGTCACTTGCGCATCAAGGTGAAGAACATCTCATTACGCATGCGTAATGAGGGCGGACGGGCGTCCGTGCGTAATGACGAACGGAAAGTGAACGCGTACCGTACGGTCGTAATGTATTCAAAGTACTCCAATTATCCGGGTTGAGAAACGGCGACCTTATTCTCACCTGGTTTTGTTGAGCGCCTCTGTACCGGATGGAACGTGAAAATAAGGTTAGGGGCTGGATGATTTTCTTCTGAGAGAGAGAGAGAGAGAGAGATTACGTATAACGAGCCATGTGTTGATGCTTTGTATTATCTATTTTTCTCGAGTATTATTTTGTTTTCATATAATGTGTTAATTCTCTCTCTCTCTCTCTCTCTCTCTCTCTCTCTCTCTCTCTCTCTCTCTCTCTCTCTCTTTGTATTATATATTTTTTTCGGTCTCTCTCTCTCTCTCTCTCTCTCTCTCTCTCTCTCACACTCTCATTGTGTTTGACTTTCTCTCTGTCTCTCTCTCTCTCTCTCTCTCTCTCTCTCTCTCTCTCTCTCTCTCTCTCTCTCTCTCTCTCTCTC
>NC_089796.1:1980000-2000000 GCF_040412425.1 Macrobrachium rosenbergii | reverse complement strand
TGGTGGAAAATGATTTCCTTTGCATGCACGCTAAACTTGACACCAACTGACCAAAGCAAGCAGTAAATGTCCTCTTGGGTATCCCGTGCCCTCTTTTCCTTATGCGCGGAATTGCAAATGCCACAGAGTTATCTATTTTGATTTAATTAAGCGAATTTACGACCGTGCCCAGCCTGATCACGCGGGCCTCAGTTAGCCAGCCTTCAGAACGGGTCCGGGTTGACGGCAGAAAGTGAGATTTTTTCTCTCTACGGAAACAGCAATCCTATGCTCATTAACTTTTTCTGAGTATGTGTGTCTCTATTTGGCACTCTGATGCGCATAAATTCATACTAATCACTCATCAACACGCACACGCATATGCGCATTTTTTCGTATATCTCTGGAAGAGATATCCTGAGAAAAATAATAAATTTTAAAAGCCGTGTTTCTTGGTCACAACCGCTAATCCTGTGTATTGTGCAGTAATTACAGTGACTTCTAAAATTCTTTGTTCTCAACTTTAGGAAACAGACAGATTAAGAAAATATCCCTGTAGCTTTTATAATCGATCATGGAAGTATTTTCTTTTAATTCAGAAGCCGTGAGTTCTTTGTACCAGAATTCTGTTATGTAAACATGAACAGTCGGTTAAGAAAACATTTTTGTATCTATTACAACAGATATTAATTTATCTCTATTTTTATAAAGGAAGTAATTCGTTTTAAATTTAAGTCTTGAATTTTCTATATTTGAATTCTATAATATGAGCTGAATTCTATGTGAGCTGACGACCAAATTCAGGTCTGGGCAAGTATCGGAAACATTTTTTTTTATTTATGGCGTCGCATTTGAATGTTTTTCCAAAAATAATCTATCATAGAAAAAGCCTGTTGTTTTTATTTATTAACTGGCTTCGCATGTTAATGTTTTTCCCAAAAATATTCTATCATAAAAGCTAAATATCATATTGATCAAAACATATACCAAAAAAGAAATATACAGTATGAACAAGTATTTTATTGTGGTCAGTGACATACTTTCGTAATAAGAACAGGCATACCAAGAAAGAATGTTGATAAACTGGAAAATTACTCAATTATCTTGCACCTGATAAACAGCCTGTAATCCAGTCTTGTGTTGGGTATTATTAGAAAAAAAAACAAAAAATTTTAATATCCACAGTTGGACTTATGTTTGCTTATATAACCTACCTCCGTCTATTTTCGTGGGTATTTAATTTTGAGTATACTACTAAGCAACGTTGGGTGTGGTCAGCACTTGAATTGGTAACCAGCAAGAAATTCAAAATGCCTTGAACGTATGTGTACCATTGTGTAGGGGCAGCAACTTCACTCCAGAATAATCGAGGAGAATCAGAAAGGCGAGAAGATAAAAATAGAGAATATTTTATCTGTATCTCCATAATAAAAATTCTTTTTAATTTTTTACATTAATTTTTTTTTACATTTGTCATTTTTATTCTATTTTACCCATTCCTTTCCCATTTTTGCATTTCTAAAAAAAAAAATTCTAAATATTGTATTTTTATCATCAAATAACACTAATCGCTTTGTGTAAAACTTCTAAATTTTGTAGTTTTGCAATATCTGAATTACTCATATTATAGTGCTTCTTACTGTATAAATGCACAACCATATATAAGGTTTCTTTTATGCCGCGTCCACAAGGAAATCACAAAAGCTCCTCTAATCAATTTGCGATATCTCGAAGCAAACAAAAGGAAATCAACGGAAATCGAATATTCCCTTGTTCACAATTCTCGGTAAGTCAGTCGTAACACATTTCACCAGAAAGAAAAAAAACAGGCAGAAGATAATTGTTCGGGAACAAAGAAAATTCCTTTAAAGACGAAGCCAGTCGGAGAACTTCTGCAAATTTCTCCCGGGCGATCTGGTCAAATACAATACTGGAATTGAAAAAAAATACTGGGGTACAATTCGCTGTAATTCGATTGCATCGATTCGACCAGAGACTGAAAGGGAGATTGCAGAGAAAGGAGCGTTTCGCTGGGACGCCAAATTAGCAGGTTTGTCGTGACATATATTTATGGTGCTGTAACTTGATACAGTAGTTGAGAAAGTTACTTCAAATATCATAAGTGGGTTTACGAAGGAAAACTATATTGCAGAAGGTAAATAAAAGTCTATTGGAATAACATAGATCTAAGACGAAAAATAATCAGCAACTAATCGTAGGAATTCAAGCAGGAACACAGAAAAATATTCCAATTTACAACAAAATTCCATACACAAAAAATGCAACTAGTCACAGTTAACCAAAGTCAGCAGCGTTATTTCAGTCAGAGGCAGAACGGAGGACCAATATTTTAGACCACAAAAAAAATACATTAAAATATATCACACCTAATATGACACAGCGATTAAAAGGTACACAATATTCCGTCTGATAATAAACAGCTACTTGTAGAAGTTCAAGCAAGAAAGATGGGGAAAAATATTTCAGTTTAAAACAAAAAAATCCACAAAATATGCAACTAGTCACAGATAACCAAAGTCAGGGGCAGAACGGAGGAACCATATTTTAGACCACACACAAAAAAAAAAAAAAAAAAAAAAATTACACTAAAATATATCACACCTAATATGACACAGTGATTAAAAGATACAATATATTCCATTTGAGGATTTTGTGCAATTAGAACCTCAAAAGTTCAAGCGAAGATGCAAAACATTACTACCTTTGTATTTTGATAATTTATTTATGTTTTTATTTATTTATTTCTTGATTTATTAATTTATATTTTTTTCTGATAAATGACTCTTCTGTCTTTCTTATTATCTTCTGTATCTTTTTTTTAAACGAATACTTTATTCGTTAGAAGCTTGAATTTCAAGTCAGTGACCCCTGAGGGCTTGTTCCATGTGAATGGGGTTCATCTTCTGAATAATAATAATACTAATAATAATAATAATAGTAAACACCTCATTTTTTGGAAGCTTGAATTTCAAGCCAATGGCCCCTGTAGGCTTGTGCCATACGAACAGAGGCTTATCTGAGTAATAATAATAATAATAATAATAATAATAATAATAATAATAATAATAATAATAATAATAATAATAATAATAATAAACGTCCTATTTTTGGGGAACTTGAATTTCAAGCAAATGGTCCCTATAGGCTTGTGCCATACGAGTAGGGGTCAGTCTTCTGAATAATAATAATAATAATAATAATAATAATAATAATAATAATAATAATAATAATAATAATAAACGCCCTATTTTTGGGGGAACTTGAATTTCAAGCCAATGGTCCCTATAGGCTTGTGCAATATGAATAGGAGTTAATTTTCTGAATAATAATAATAATAATAATAATAATAATAATAATAATAATAATAATAATAATAATAATAATAATAATAATAATAAACGCCCTATTTTTGGGGAACTTGAATTTCAAGCCAATGGTCCCTATAGGGGTTAATCATCTGAATAATAATAATAATAATAATAATAATAATAATAATAATAATAATAATAATAATAATAATAATAATAATAATAATAATAATCTAAATTTTCTCTAGAATTTTAACAAAATAAGGGGAACCTAAGGTACAACCAAGCAGCAGTAATACAAAGCAGACTTACTCGTTTTCCCCAACCTCCGACATATAAATCAAGCAATTGTCCCAAATGTGGAAAATTTCACTGAACTCTTACCTTAATGAGTTCTTAACTGGTCCTAGGAACAGGTGCTTGTTCCTAGTTTCGTGTCAGGGGTCAGGTGTCCCCATTCAGGCTCAGGTTGTTGGGGGGGAGGACTATAAATTTTGTAAGTTATGAGACTTAATATGTTTTGTAAGGTCTGTAGGATTTCGCCAGCGAAACTAGATCGGCACGAGCTGCCAATAAATTCTCGAGTGACTTTGATCTAGACTTGTGGCGGACATTAGGAGGGGTTGTGGGTCCCAGTGTGTCCCGAGAAGCAACAAAAAGGGTGCGTGAGCTTTGGATAAATTCAGGTCTCAGGGAAGTAAGAGTAAGCAGTGATAAGAGTAACTTGAAGCGAAATGAAATGAACGTACAGATGACCTGATGTAGCGATGACACTTTTCTAAAATTTCAATTTTGAAAACATTTTTTTTTTGTGTTTTCTCTGTTTATATGTTTTCTTAGGAAAGGTTGGTGATAAGTCAGGTTTTCACTTAACATGTGTAACAAACAGCTCAACGCTTTAACCATAAACATACTACATTTATGTGTTTATTAGTGATTTCACACCGGAAGAAATTTCTGAAGCATATTTTCACATCACTTGAATATTCTTCCCTGAAGTTTCTACAGAAGATACTGCACTACGTGAATAAAAAGACCTTTGAATAACTGATGATAATCTCTATATTTCAATCTACATCTTACAGAGGAGAGCATGATATTACTCACTGTTTCCCAAGAAAGCATCATCAAGCGTTTACTGTGAATACTTCTTTTAAAACAAGGTATTTTTTTTCATATTTCATCACACCAGCAGTCACCAGCCGTGACGCCAGCCTCCTGCCGACCAGGAGCCAAAAGGGAGAAACCTCGGTGCTATTAAAATCAGGCTCAGACCGCCCGCTGCAACTTGACACGCCTGTTCTGAATTGCTCTCTTCCCAGGACGGGACCATTCTTAGGCCAGGTGACTCCGAGGAGAAAAACAGGATTTAAAAACAAGATTCGTATCGAGAAGGGTGCCTGTGTAATTTTAGAGATATAAGCGGCCTGAGTGACCTGGAATAAAATGGATTGATAGATGCGGGAATATAATTTTAAAGGTAAAATAAGGCTTTGTGACGTATATTGAATTGCCTGAATAAATCAAGGACTCAGAGTGAAAAAAAGACTGGAACGTGTTTTGGACCGAGAAGGGTGAGGAGAATTTTCTGAGTCTTTTGAAAGATAAGGTACCTTATGGTGACCTCAAATAAATAAATAAATAAATAAATAAATAAATAAATAAATAAATAAATAAATAAATAAATAAATAAATAAATAAATAAATAAATAAATAGATAGATAGATAGATAGATAGATAGATAGATAGATAGATAGATAGATAGATAGATAGATAGATAGATAGATAAATAAATAAATAAATAAATAAATAAATAAAAAGCAGAAAAATTCCGGGTTCAATTGAATGGGCATCATAATGGTTCAACTTGCCCAGGCTGGAAGAACGTAAGAAGAGAAGAGCAGCGGGAAAACGAAGTAAGGAGAGATTTCCGAAGCAAAGCAGCAAAGGTTTTGCTTTTTTGCGTCAAAATCTTTAATTCAGGCATGAAAATACAACTATCTTCAAGAACTGTCTAATGCCTATATATGACATAATACCTTATTTCCATGTGTACAGTATAAATGCTTAATGTTCATTAGGACTGGGACCACCACTTTATGAATTATGCATTATGAAACATAATGTTTCTTTTTACTCGTAAGGGGGAATTTTTTGAAATTGCTAGTAAACATACATACATATATGCATAAATACATAGTGAGACTTCATACCTCTCCTTAATCATAATAGGTTACTCTCTAATTACCAGTAAACATACATACATACATACATACATACATACATACATACATACATACATACATAGTGAGGCTTTTCTTTAATTAATCATAATCATAAGCATTACATACATACATACATACATACATACATACATACATACATACATACATACATACATACATACATACATACATACGTGCAAAGTGAGACTTCAAACTTCTCTGCAATCATAATAGGTTAGTCTCTAATTGCCAGTAATCATACATACATACATACGTACATAGTGAGACTTCAAACTTCTCTCCAATCATAATAGGTTCCTCTCTAATGCCAGTATACATACTGTACATACATGCATACATACATACATACATACATACATACATACACCCCTTACAAGTGAAAGAAATTCAAACAGCAACTATGCAGTAATATTTTGACTCCCGTAGGGTGGTAGTGTCGTCAGTGCACCTCATGCGGTGCACTGTAGTCATTACTTAAGATTTGCAGCGTGCCTTCCTTAGGCCCCTAGCTGCTTCAACCCCTTTCGTTCCTATTACTGTACTTCCTTTCATATTCTCTTTCTTCCATCTGACTTTCCTCAAACCTCTCCTAACAATTGATTCATAGTGCAACTGCTTTGAGGTTTTCCTCCTGTTACACCTTCTCAAACCTTTTACTGTCAATTTCCGTTTCAGCGCTGAATGACCTCCTAGGTCCCAGTGCATGGCTTTTGGCCTAAATTCTGTATTCAGTTCAGATCAGTAATATTTTGACAGCATTCAAGGTAGAAAGTGGAACAGATTCTATCCAAATTCCCAGTGCTTGGCCTTTGGCCAAATTCTATATTCAGTTCAGATTAGTAATATTTTGACAGCATGAAAGATAGAAAGTGGAACAGATTCTGTCCAAATTATGGATAATACGACCAGGCAAAAAATATTCTGGATAATTGGGGAATTGGCTGAGGTCGACTCGCCATGAATGGTCAAGAGTCTCAAAAAGGGAAATGAATGTAGAAAGGTTTCACTATAATTGAATGTGTTCCCGTTTTCACATTGTTTGAATAACTTTCTCCTATCAGCAAGGTATAATTATGGTTAAAGCTGGTTTAGTTATGTTTGATTAGTATTAACACACACACGCACGCATATGTGTATATATATATATATATATATATATATATATATATATATATATATATATATATATATATATATATATATATATATATATATATATATATATATATATATATATATATATATATATATATATATATATATATATATATATATATATATATATATATATATATATATATATATATATATATATATATATATATATATATATATATATATATATATATATATATATATATATATATATATATATATATATATATATATATATATATATATATATATATATATATATATATATATATATATATATATATATATATATATATATATATATATATATATATATATGTATGTGTGTGTGTACGTATACATGCATAGTGTAAAAGAGATATCGAATCAGATAAGGAGGGAAACTGGAAACAAGAAAGAATTTTAAAAGTCAAGAATAAATACAAATCCCATCTCTTTGGAATATGACATTTGAGACAAATTTCTGACTAGCAACAGAAAAACTCCCTGTCGAGGCAAAAAAAAAAAAAACTCGTCATTGAGAGGGGAAAAACACTCGTGATTGCAAGGGGATAAAAATAACTCATTGATAGTGGACAAAAAAGCTCGTGATTGAGAAAGGAATAAAAAAGCTCGTGATTAAGAAAGGAAAAAAAAAAAAACTCGCGATTGAGAAAGGAATAAAAAAAAACTCGTGATTGAGAAAAGAATAAAACAACTCGTGATTGCAAGGGGATAAAACAACTCATTATTGACAGTGGACAAAAAGAACTCGTGATTGAGAAAGGAAAAAAAACTTGTGTTTGAGAGGGAATAAAAAAAAAAAAACACGCGACTAAAAGGTAACCAGAAAACCCGTAATTTAGAATGAAAAAAAACTCGTCATCGAGAAAATATAAGAAAAAATCGTGATGGAGATGTAACAACAAAAATCGTCATTGAGAAGGTATAAAAAAAACTCTTGATTGAGAGAAAAAAACTAAAAATAAATCGTGATTAAGAAAGGACAAGAACAAACTTATGACTGAAAGAGAATAAAACTCCTTGCGATTAAGAGGTAAAAAAAAAAACTCGCCATTGAAAGGGAAACCAGAAAACCCGTAATTTAGAATGAAAAAACTCGCATTGAGAAGTAAAAAAAAAAAAACTTCCTACTCGTTTAAATATGATTCAATCACCGGACCGGCTTTTTCCATGGGTGTGTTCAGTAGATTTAACAAAGAAAAAAAACTACATTAATAATTGTGATGGTGATAATGTTGGCGGTTGAAGCAGTTGAGGGGGAGGGGTGGAGGAGGGGGTGGTGGAGGGGAAAGGGGGAAGGGGGTTACTTCTCTAGAAACGCCCAAGTGACCACTTTTGAACAGGTCATTGACATGATATGTTTAGAAACACTTTAACAGCAGAACGGGTTCAATATTTATTATTATTTTTATTAGTATTAGTTTTACTGATGATTAAATAAGTAGTTCATAAACTGTGTATACGACTGTGGCGAAATTTGTAAATACATTTTCTTTATTCAATATCTCCCATTCGGAAACTATTTTTCATACGGTTCATATTTCTTGTGTATTTAAATCTAATAACAAATAATACTACAGAGACCCTTTCTTGAGGCCAATAATTTATAATAAGTAAACAATGAGCCAATTTTTTTTCGGCGCAATCCAGTTTTCTGTACAGCGTATAATCAAGACTACCGAAAACAGATCTATCTTCCGGTGGTCTCTGTATAATGCTGTATGAGCCGCGAGCCATCAAAGTTTAACCACGGCCCGGTGGTGGCCTATCCTATAACGTTGCCAGAAGCACGATTTTGGCTAACTTTAACCTTAAATAAAATAAAACCTACCGATGCTAGAGGGCTGCAATTTGGTATGTTTGATGGCTTGAGGGTGGATGATCAACATGCCAATTTGCAGCCCTCTAGCCTCAGTAGTTTTTAAGATCTGAGGGCGGACAGAAAAAGTGCGGGCAGAATAAAGTGCGGACGGACAGACAAAGCCGGCACAAGAGTTTTCTTTTACAGAAAACCTAAAATAGATATTGGTGTATTATAGTAGCAGAACTGGAAAGCATGGATAACGTAACCTAACCTCTAGAGTTTAAAGAACAAAATCTTGAAAAAATTTTTTTTTTTATTCGAAATACGTTCTTATCCGCAAATAAAACTCAGTTCCTTGTCAGAATCAGTTCAAGAAAAATATTTTCCTTCATGGAATTCTAGTGTCAGAGCGCTACTGAGAAGATGCCCTTGTAATCTGATTGGCTATTTTCAAAAATCATTTGCGCTCATTGATACTAATTACCATAGGGTAGTATGCGTCAGTTTATATTAAGCGTTTGTATATGTACATGTATATATATATATATATATATATATATATATATATATATATATATATATATATATATATATATATATATATATATATATATATATATATATATATATATATATATATATATATATATATATATGTATATATATATATATATATATATATATATATATATATATATATATATATATATATATATATATATATATATATATATATATATATATATATATATATATATATATATATATATATATTTATTTATATATATATATATATATATATATATATATATATATGTATATATATATATATATATATATATATATATATATATATATATATATATATATATATATATATATATATATATATATATATATATATATATATATATATATATATATATATATATATATATATATATATACATACACACACACCCACATATAAATACATATACATAAAAAATTCGAATATTATTTTATGGTTACTGATACAACTACTTGTAAAGTAAACTTATTATTCAACATATGCAGAAAATATCCCATTACAAATCAAGCGCATGGGTACATAAACCCGCGCAAACACGTACATTTGTTTGTTTACAACAACCTGCCGTTACAAGCCATGCACATACGCTTACAAACCAACGTACAAACACGTACATTTCCGTTGGTATGTAACAAACTGAGGAAAAATGCACTGACCCAACAAAAATTCAACGAACTCTTAAAGAACCATCGCTATCTATCTATTCCTTGGGTCACCAGACAGCAATGCAACCGCTGACCGTACCCAGCAACATAAAAAAAAAGGAAACAAATAAAAAAAAAGACGCGAGTCATTAAAGAAAGGTTACTTGCCATGCGCGGAGCGTGATGTAAACAATGCGTTGCTCAACTGCAGCGGTTTCAGCTGCGCTCCATATGAAGTAACGCAGATTACCGCTAAATGAAGCGAAAAGAGCTCGGAAAAATCGTAACTTTGATCTTCTACCCACCTTCTCTCTCTCCTCCTCCTCCTCCTCCCTCCTCCTCCTCCTGCCGGGTACGCCCTTGACCCGGGGCATAATCGGAGCTAAGGCGTGGATGATTGGGCATGAGTTGGTACGCCCGGGTGTGTTTTTTTTTTTATATTTCTTTTTCACGTGAGGCTAATGTTCTCGTAAATGGCGCTTTTGCAGAGTCGATAGAGTTGTCTTTTTCGGATGCCCAGAATGGAGGAGAAGAGAGTGAGCCTCTGTCTATCTATTTATCTGTCTATCTATCTGCCTGTGCCTTTTTCTTCATCGGTTGAAACGTTCTTGACAGGCAGGTATACAAAATAGGACCGTGGTAAGGTCAGCTTACTTAAGAGTTCAGTAAAAGAAGTCGTATTTTTGATGGAAAATATTAATATGACAGAAGCATGTGAATAAAAAGCATATTATTATTATTATTATTATTATTATTATTATTATTATTATTATTATTATTATTATTATTATTATTATTATTATTATTAAATGAAAGTTGCTGCATCAGCTGCATTTTTGTGCAGAAAAACCAATTAGAAAAATGGAGAAGACTCTATAAAAATCAAATGCAGCTGATGCAGCAATTTCATTTAACATTACCTGCTTAAAAGAGGGTTTCTCCCGATATTGTTATTATTATTATTATTATTATTATTATTATTATTATTATTATTATTATTATTATTATTCAGAAGATAAACCCTACGCACATGAAACAAGCCTAAGGGGACCACTGACCTGGAATTCAAGCCTACAAAGAATACAGTGTCCATTTCAAAGAAAATCACAGAAGATAACAGGGAATACAGAAAGAAGAGAAATATACAGAGATAATGTGAATTGTTTTCAGGGCGGTGATGCATTGCAACTGCGCTTGAACTCTGGAGATTCTGATTGCACAGCATCCCCAGGGAGGCTGTTCCACAGTCCAAAGGAGTGAGGAGAAGAAGACCTTTGGAGCCGAGAAATTCGACAGCGAGGCACATTTACTGCACACTGGTGCTTCTGTTTAGAGAATCCGGTCACCGAATCTGGTCTCTCTCGGCGGGAAAAGGGGATCAGCGATCAGTTGTGAACGTGAAATATCTCTGTTGAAATATAACTTATGAAAAATTGACATTCGAGAAACCATTCGTCGATGGTCCAGGTCATGATGGGGTAATTAAAAAGCATCTGGATATTACGAAAACGATAAAAAATGACGTGAATGTGGAATATCTCTGTTAAAATACTTCTTATGAAAAATTGACAATCGAGAACCATCGTCGATGGTCCAAGTCATAATAACGTAATTAAAAAGCATCTGAATATTACGAAAACAATAAAAAATGACGTCATTTTATAAATATTGTTATAAGTGAGTAAATCCTCATACCTCTCCCCAATGTTGCAACATGCATTCCGCGGAAGATAAGGTCAAATCATGCTTTGCAAATTACCAAATTATTCAGCGATTCAAAGTTGCACGTTGCAAGGTCAGAATGAGTTGCAACACGGATCTATGCACATTAGTGATCTCAACACACCGGATGTGAACCGTTTGTAGACCTCACGAATATCTAATGGTTGATATGGAGATGTTGCAACAGATGATTTCCGATTGTTTACTTGTATGCAAATAGGCGCGTCTAACCTCTTTATCAGTTTGTCTCAAATGTATTACTTAGTATTCCATTTCCGAAAGTCTTTATTTTTAATCATCTTTTGAATTTAAAAGCTTATTCATGCCCAATAATTCACTACTACTTTAAATCGTTTGAATATTGATCACGTAACTTCTGGAGAAAGTAAACATTACACTTGAATTTAAACTCGCTAATTGGACTACTTTTTTTTTTTATCTTAATTCGCTTTCTTTGAGATTCATAATTGATATTGATATCATTAATATTCCAGAGGTTAAGGCAATATAAATGACTGATTAATTACTGCTGTTAGTACGTGAAATCAATTAACATGTATACAATTACAGGTGATACAAATGATTAATTAATTACTGCTTAATGCTCTTGAAAGCTATTCAGTGTTACCTTTGAATTACAATAAGAATTTCATCCGTGAAATCAATGTTTCTTTTTTTTTTTTTCCGTAGTTAACCTTTCGTCTGGTTTGCCAATCATGTCTGGCTCGCTTTCATCACTTGCTTTTCTCTTTGTCTGACCTTTCGTTTGTGACGCAAAGTTAATTATCTGATCAATCACTAAACCGGTAGGTTCAGATCACAAAGAGTTTTTTTCCCCATCGTTAGGGAACGATGATAATTGAGAGAAAATTCAGAAATGGAAGAGAAAAAAAAGAGTACGAGTTTTCCTGCAAAGATTTCAAATGAGTTCTTTTTAATGGGAAGATAAATAAAATAACGTCTATTTGAGGGAAGATATATAGGAAATTCATATCCTTTGGGAAGGAATGAAGATAATTAAGAGAAAATTAAGACATGTAAGAGAAAAAGGAAGAATAAGAGTTTTTCTACAAGTATCTAAAATGAGAGTATTTTCCTAGTGGGAAGATAAATAAAAATAGCATTTACTTTTGAGATGATTGATAAGAAAATAATATCCTGGTGGGAAGAGAAATATGGAAATTATATCCAATGGGAAAATAAATTAAAAAAAAAGCATTTAGGAAATTGGAAGATAATTCAGGATTCCATCTATAATGGGAAGATAAATCATGAAAGAATTTATCTGGGGGAAGGTAAATTAGAAGTGCATCGGTTAGTGGGAAGATAAATAAGTTAGGCATTCATTACTCTAAATGAAACCCAATTATTAATCTTCTAGAGACAAGCTAAACTAGTAAAGCATTTATCACTGGAAAGATTAGTCAGTGGAAAATATTCCACTGGGAAGATAAATTAGTAAAGGCATCGCCATGTTAGAAGGTTAATAATTTAAGCATCTCTTAGTGAGGAGAAAAATCCTTGAAGCATTTTCTCCTCCAGTGGGAAGAATAAGAGAGTAGACCATCGCCTAGGAAGACGAGTATAACCAGATCCTCGACCAGTGGGAAGATCTATTGGCAATCATCACCCAATGGAAAGATCAAGTAGCGTTTAATCGTTCTTTAGAGAGATCACTCTATAGCTGTCTGTCCTCTAGTTACGCCTTCAAAACAGAATTCTAGTAAAATTTGCTAAATTTTGCATAAATTTGCTAAATTTTGCTAAATTTGCTACATTTTGCTAAAGTTTGCTACATTTTGCTAAAATTTGCGAAATTTTGCTAAAATTTGCTAAATTTGCTAAAGTTTGAAAAAAATTGCTAAAATTTACAACATTCTCGTAAAATTTGGAAAATACTAGTAAACTGTACAAAATTCTAGTAAAATTTGCAAAATTCTAGTAAAAAAAATTGCAAAATTATAGTAACATTTCCTAATTCTGGTAAAATTTGCAAATTTATGGTAAAATTTGCAAAATTATGGTAAAATGTGCAAAATTATGGTAAATTGTGCAAAATTCTGGTAAAATTTGCAAAATTATAGTGAAATTTGCACAGCAATCATCTCCAATTCCCTTTCACACCTTACCAAACCTATACTTCCCACCCTGAGGGAAGACCCTGCGCTGGCATAAAGCCACCCTCATCTTTTTAAACCAACGAACTAAACAGAGCACGAATTCCATGCGCCTGGAAGATTGTTTACAGGAAGTACAAAGCTCAGGAAGTTGTTCCGTAGCAGGCGTTTGCAGGCTGCTCCCGTTTCCGTCGTGTTCGGAGTCTGTTTCGGAAATTGGATGTTGCTTGGAAGGAGGAGGAGGAGGAAAATGAGAAAGGAGAGAGGGGAATAACTGATAAAATGTGATAGAGAGGAAGAAAAATGAATGAACAATGGGTGCTGTTAGGAGAAGTAGGAGTAAAGTGTGATGGAGAAGAAGAAAAATGAATGAAAATGGATGTTGTTGGAGGAATTACGAATAGGAAAATGAGAAAGGAGAAAGGGGAATAACTGATAATATGTGATGGAGAAGAAAAAAATGGATGTTGTTGGGAGATAGGAGGAAGATGAGAAGACGAGAAAGGAGAATAACTGATAAAATGTGATAGAGAAGAAGAAAAATGAATGAAAAATGGATGTTGCTGGAAGAAGAAGGAGGAAGATGAGAAGATGAGAAAGGGGAATAATTGATGAAATGAGGAGAAGAAAAATGAATGAAAAAAACGGGGAACGAGAGAATGAAGGAAATTAATTAGGAAATACTGTAAGTTTTAATAAGATAAAATCAAAATCATAAATTAAATAAACAAAAAGAAAATATGTATCAGAATGAACAAAGAAAAACTAAAAAGATCACCATAAATTACTTAAAAGAACGAAAATATGAATCAGAATAAAAAAGGAAAAAAAATCGAAGCTGCTCCTTCCGCTTTGCTTGTTGACAATTTGCTTGGAGGAAAATGCTTATGCTTGTGTTCGACACAGAAGGGAACACTCGTATTTCCTTTAGCTTTCTCAGTAGGATGGAAAGTAAACAAAATAAGATAAAATAAAGAGATAAAAAAACTCTCCATCAGTCACTTTTTTTTTTACCGCAAGATGGTCATCAGTACGATCGTTATTTTAAAATTCCATTTTTTATTAATATCTAAAAAAAACATAGCAAGACTACAGTAGTTATAAGTAAATGGGTATTCCGTTCCATTGGGCCTTTATGTATGTATGTATGTGTGTGTATGTGTATATATATATATATATATATATATAAATATATATATATATATATATATATATATATATATATATATATATATATATATATATATATATATATATATATATACATATATATATATATGTATGAGTAATGTTGTTAAAAAGAAATTAATTCCTGGTTCTGGATTCGTATTCGAAAGCATCTTAAAATGGAATCAGTAGTAACCCATATCACGAGCTCCACCCCCTCCCACAATTCCTACCACCCCCACCCCCACCATACAGAATACTATTAGTACACTCTTGCCGGTGAGTTTTTTAAGATATGAACAAACAGTCACAAATGAACGAATGATTGGCAGATCTATCCTTTATGTATACATAAAAACATCTCTCTCTCTCTCTCTCTCTCTCTCTCTCTCTCTCTGGACGAGATTTCAAAACCCAGATTCACAATTATACCTAAGTTAACTTCATAATTGCCAATTTACACAAAGAAATGCTCACTGACCTTTTCATGGGCAACAAAGAGGACCAAATAGTTGCAGCTTCTCCACATTCCTCTCGTTTCTACATTTATGATTAATAATTATGGCTATTTGCATAACCCCACGCATGCGCACACGAGTCACAAACAATGTACATAAATATACCTTTCCCAGTCTTATGAATATTAGTATATGCGAAGCAACAAAAACAGAATAATGCTTTCTAATCACTCACAACACTAAACTCGCTTCGAACAACGCCAGTATAATGAATCACAACGAACCATCATTATCATTATTATCAACAAAGCGAACGCACCCGGAAAACAAGACGAGACCCGCTCATTGTGTACCCCTGTCGTTATGGCGGCAGTATTTATTGGACGTTATTTCTCATCCGCCCTAATTAATGAAGCAAATAAGCCTTTTCTGAAGCGCACGGCAGATTAACATCCGAGATACGAACACAAGCTCGGTCGTAAATCCTTCCTCTCCTTCTTCTTTTTCGAGTGATATAAATCACCACATCAAATCTTCACTCCCCCGTGAAGGACAAATGGTCAGGGGTACAAAAGGAAAGCCCGTCGATAAATATCAGAAAGGGGTTGCGTTCAAGTGGCCGTGATGAATGATTGCTGACGTCAGCTAACCATTAAGGAGACGCGACGATCCGCGGACGAGTGAAGACCAGGCAGGGACGACGGCTGCTATCTCTCTTGGCGAACTGCTAACTGCCGTTTGAAATAGGTGATTGAACGCGCTCCTAGAGACTGATAGCTAGAATTATTCGGCATAACTTGGCGAACTGCAAACTGCCGTTTGAAATAGGTGATTGAACGCGCTCCTAGAGACTGATAGCTAGGATTATTCTGCATAACTTGACACTGATTTATAATATATTACGATCTGATTTCGGTTACTTAGAACAAGTTTGAAGTAACACTGGGGGAGAGGTACAGGAATAGCTGGTTTTTGCAAGAGAAAATTTAATATTTAAGGCACGGGAATATCGGTTTTTGAAAGAGAAATATTTATTTTTATTTCGAGTCAGGAACTCACTTTTCTCTTACGAAAGTTATGTAAGAGTGTATTTAGAGAAGACATATTTCAACATTTCATATAAGTTAGGAATCGTGTTTCCCGAAAACAGGATAAACAAAATTCAGACTTTCCTTTTTATGGGGTGATTCAAGCAAGTAAGTAAAAGTCAATATATATCATTTCCCCTGTAAAATATACAATTTTCTTAATATTTTATCATGAGGCAAGAGTGAAAAAAAGTAATTGTTGACAAAATTAATGATAAAAAGCATATGTAATTTTCAAGATATGGACAATACAATAGAAAAAAGATAGCAAAACTATAACAAAACAAGCAGTAGTTTACTAATATTGCAGATTTTGATAGAACAACGATTCACATCTCTTGACAACCACAAAAGAACTAGCTCTGGCAACTTCTTCGAGACGAAGTTAAAGAAAAATAACCAGAAACAAAAAAGGTAGAAAGTAAAAGTCAAGAAAAGTATGCGAGCACCAGTAACATGCGAAAAGGAAACAGCTGACTGTTGACGAGGCAATGTGGACCTAATTTCTGGTCGGGTAAAATCGGGAAGAAGAGGAAGATGTTGTGTCATGTCATTGTTTTGGTCGTCGGCGCCTGGTTTCCTACAAGTCACGACTTCCTCCTCCTCCTCGAACGTTTGTGTTCGTACCTGGTAAAGGGAACTTTCTTTCTTTGAGAGAGAGAGAGAGAGAGAGAGAGAGAGAGAGAGAGAGAGAGAGAGAGAGAGTGATAATTTGGGGTTTAATATCTTAAAAGAACTTAGTTTAGTTTAGTGAGAAAAGAACAATGGGTTGCGGTGTTGCCAATTATCATAAAATATTTTTAGAATGGAGTTTACATATGAGAGAGAGAGAGAGAGAGAGAGAGAGAGAGAGAGAGAGAGAGAGAGAGAGAGAGAGAGAGAGAGAGAGAGAGAGAGAGAGAAAAATTTTTTGTCTATAAGGAACTTATTTTCCTTTACTGAGAGAGAGAGAGAGAGAGAGAGAGAGAGAGAGAGAGAGAGAGAGAGAGAGAGAGAGAGAGGAATTCATTTGTTATGTCTATAAGGGACTTAGTTTCCTTCACTGAGAGAGAGAGAGAGAGAGAGAGAGAGAGAGAGAGAGAGAGAGAGAGAGAGAGGAATTCATATTTCATGTCTATAAGGAACTTAGTTTCCTTCACTGAGAGAGAGAGAGAGAGAGAGAGAGAGGTGAACTCAGGTTTTATCAATAATCATGAAAAATATCTAGAATGGAGCTTACATTATTTCATTGAGAGAGAGAGAGAGAGAGAGAGAGAGAGAGAGAGAGAGAACTCGGAAGCAATAGAATATACTTAAAATGTAACTTTCTTCCGTTCACTGAGAGAGAGAGTGAGAGACAGAGAGAGAGAGAACTCGGAAGCAATAGAATATACTTAAAATGTAACTTTCTTCCGTTCTCTGAGAGAGAGAGAGAGAGAGAGAGAGAGAGAGAGAGAGAGAGAGAGAGAGAGAAAAAAAAAATACCGTCAAAAACAAACTGTAACATCCTCGTCTTTTGTTTTATATTAAGATTGTCAACTGGCTTCATTGTGACATTAAATTAAATTACTTCGTTTCAAATGAGATGTTGCTTTTGAATTATCCTTAATCAATCAACCTGATTTGTTTTGAATATCGTTTTCATCGCCACTAAAGAAAAAAAAATTAAAAACACCTTTCATTAAATATAATGAGGTTTCTATCCTCTGAACTATGTCACTGCAGCGCCAGATTCCGTAATCAATCATGTATCATTGAATTGCCGTAGGGAAACTTGTATATGTTCATAAGAACCAAAGTCAAATCGACTGAAAATAAATTATTTTCACTGTGACCTTGATGAACTTTCATGATAACTTGGGTACCGCAGATTCGACCCAAGGGTGTACGGATGAGAGCAATGTTTTTGCATCCATTGTTATAGTTGACCTTGAAACCGTTTGGCAAAACATTTGGCCACGTCAGAGTAATAAGAAACAAAAAAAAAAAAAACATGAAATAAAAAAAAATGCGGAAAACTGGACCCTTACGCTTTCTTGGTAAAACCATATTTCGTAATCTTGGACAAATCTCTTATATTTTTTTTTTATAAAAGATAAATCCTCTTTTGGGACGAAAAACATAATCATAAGTCCGTTATACTACAAACCTTCATAGCATTTTGTACGAAGAAAAAGTAACTGTGGATTAGACGGGACTTTTTGAAACTGAAGAAAAAAGTAAAAAGCATTTGAACAATATAGGTCCAGTGATTATAAAAATAATGCTGTGAATGCTTCTACTGGTCCGTCTAACGTAATCAATAATGCCTTTATATATATATATATATATATATATATATATATATATATATATATATATATATATATATATATATATATATATATATATATATATATACTATATATATAACACCATCAGCAACGACAGTCGTCCTTGTCACATAACTCCGTGACTATGAAAAATCTTTTTTGTACCTCCGAAAGCTGTCATCAAACTCTAGTGCTCTAACCCTACCACAAAGAAAAGACAAAATAATAATAAAAAACAATGACTGGAAATTTCAATTATCATTTCAGGAATCCCCTGGACAAAGAACAATCAAGATTTCGACCTTGGAAAGCGGGTGATCGAATTTCTGGAAATACTACAAGGTAGTATTTTGGGACCCAGTGAGTAAGTAAATGGCACTCATAGCACCCTTGAGTATTTTAACCTCGTAGCTTCAGGGATAATCACGTGATTACTGTTATGATAATAAAAAAAGTGATTGTGGCTGACGAATCAGTTTTTATTAATGTCAAGTCATTGTTTTTTTAATATAGAATTTAATATAGCTTTAAATTCTAGGTACCCAGTACTTCTGGGCTGTTATTTATATCACTTGTTTCCAGTACTTCTCTCTCTCTCTCTCTCTCTCTCTCTCTCTCTCTCTCTCTCTCTCTCTCTCTCTCTCTCTGTACTTGAAAGATACAACGCTCCGTTTTAGAGCTAAACAAAATATTTTAGTCTGTAAGTGGTAATATTCACATTGCAACAATTCATACTATTTTCAGCAATATAATTTTGACCCTTTTAACTCTACAAATACGTCTTAATTCTAACTGGATAAAATGGAAGTTCATGAAGTATTTTAAAATGTCGAATTGATTAACTATGATGAAAGAACTTACGATTTACATAACATCCTATAAAGTGCAGGGAAGATGTTTGCCTGTAAATTGAGGAAGGTAATAGAAGGTTTGCCAGGAGATGAGCAGTGTAGGCTGAAACGAAAGAGGGAATTGACAATTCCCAAGAATATCAAGAAATTTTCACTGAGATAAAAATGATTTCACCTAACAAAGCGAGAATTTAAAATGCGTTATTCAGAGCAGAAAGAAAAAAAAAAAAAGATGCTTCCAGTTTTCCCACTTTGGTTACCATCCGAGAGCATCGGCAACCTCATGTTTTGTTATGTTTTTGGAATGCCCTTGGGTATCAATAAGCGCTTCAAGCGTATCCTCTGCGGGTAAGACGTCCTGCCCAGCATAGTCACTCTGACCTAACATCCTTAATGTGACTCTGCTTCCATCTTCTGACAATCTTAATTCTCCTCCACAATCTTGGGTATTGTCCTTCACATTTCAATACTTTATTGTTTTTATTTTTCTCTGTTCTACTTTTTCTCTTTCTCCTGTGAATAAGACGCATTTTAAACTCTCGTTTCTTCAGCTGAGGTCATTATTAACTTTCTTT